>NC_050576.1:394332097-394602097 GCF_011100635.1 Trichosurus vulpecula | reverse complement strand
GTTTTGAAATCACCCCTAAAAACGTTTTGATTTAGAGAGGATTCTGGGAAGACGTCAGAATAGGTCAGAAAATTCCAAGCTCTCAAGATTTTCTCCCACAAAAAAGATGAAATAGCACCTTAGGGCAAATATTGAACAATAAAAATAAATAAGAATAGGGGCGGAACAGGGGTCCTCCTGGGACAGTTGGGGATCTGAAGAAAAGTCCTAGGATGAGGTTTAATCCCTATGAAGAGTAAACACCTCTAGGCTAGGTCCCTGATCCACTTTAAAAACAAGTAGCAAGTGGTTAGGTAGGTTGGGAGGTTGCCTCAGAACTTTTACCTCAGGACAGTAAAGGGAGTTGGGTGTCAGAGCCCGAGAAAATCAAGGGAACCTCTGCTGACAAGGCATGCCAGGCCCAGATGTGTTGAGGAGAGTGGTGGAGCAAGAACCAGAACATGCCTGGTGAGTGCAGAAGCAGTGGGGTGGGGAGGCCACTGGTTGTTGGCACTTACAGGAGCCTGGGGGTCTTGGTTCCAGTTCCAGGCCAGAGGGAAGAATTGAAGGAGGATCTGAGGCCAAATGTGCCATCCCTCATACCCTAGGACTAGAGGTGATTATAAAAACTAAGCTACTACAAAAAAAAGCACAAGCAAAGGAGAAAATCCAATCACAGAGACTTACTATGGGAATAGAGAAGACCAGGATTTATCTTCAGAGGAGGATACTGAAGCAAAGAAACCCTCTTTTACCCCAAAGAGTAATGTCAAATGGTCACCTGTTCAAAAAGAATTCATAGAAGAACTTAAAAAAGACTTTAGAAATCAAATAAGAGAGATTGAGGGAAAAAAAAGAACAATCCAAGAAAAACAAGAAGATTATGAAAAGAAAGTCAACCAATTGGAAAAGGAAATCCAGACTCTTAAGGAAGAAAATGACTCCTTGAAAATCAGAATTGGGCAAGGAGAAGCTAGCAAAGTTACAAGAGATCAAGAAATAACAAAACAAAATATAAAAAATGAAAAATGGAAGAGAATGTGAAACATCTCTTAAGAAAAACAGCTAATCTGGAGAATAGACGAAGCAGAGAAAACACAAGAATAATCAGACTACCTGAAAGCTATTATCAGAAAAAGAATCTTGCTATAATAATACAAGAAATAATTAAGAAAACTGTCCCTGAAGGGTTACAATGAGAGGGAAAAGTAGAAATAGAAAGAAATCCACCCATTACCACATGAAAGAACACCTATGAGGAAAACTCATAGGAATATTATAGTCAAATTCTGAAACCCCTAGCTCAAGGATGAAATATTACAAGAAACAAGAAAAAAAACAATTTAAATATGGTGATGCCACAATTAGAATCAGACCTAGAAGTGGTAATACTAAAAGACTGCAGGTCTTAGAACACTATATATCGAAGAACAAAAGAACTGAGGTTCCGGCTAAAAATATCATACCCACCAAAGCTAAGCATAATCTTGAATAATAAAAAACAGACATTTAATGAACTGTTAGACTTTTGGGACTTTGTTAAAGAAAAAACAAACCTGAATTTAATAGAAGATTTGACATACAAGAGCCAAGAGAAATATAAAGTATATACCAAAGACTAATTACAAGGGATTCAATAAGGTTAGACTGTTTACATTTTATATGTGTAAAATATAAAAGGTATGTCTAAGGTTATCATTAATAATTGGGCAGTTTGTAAGAAAGATTGGGGTAGACTGAGTATGATATGACTTTAAAAAGTAAAACCATTTAGAAACAGCTAAAAAGAGTAATTGTTTTATACAAATGAGGTACAACAAGAAGAACCAACACAGAGGAATTAGATGGGGGAGGAGGGCTGTTAGTTCTGGAAACCTACTTTCATCAGGAATGGGTTCAAGAGGGAACAATGCATATATATCCAGAAGAGTATAAAGGTCTCCTAAATTCAGAAAGAAATGAAATGCTAAGGCAATGGGGGTGGGATGGGGGGAAGATAAGGGAGAGATCTCTAGAAGGGAGGGTGAGGGAATAGGTCAAAGGGGGATTTAGAAGGATGTTTAGATTTATGGGAATGGGAAGATAAGGGAGTGATCCTTGGAGGATAGGTTAAGTAATAGGAGGGCAAGGTAACAGGTAGAAGTAAAGTAGAGGATTTAGGAGGGATAGGAAAAAGAGATATGCACAGATATAAAAACAGATCAGAAGTATAATTTGTTAGGGAAAGTATATATCTACATATTTATATATGTATATGTGTATCTCCATGTCTGTATCTGTATTTAAGTATATCCATGCTTAATTGTAGTTTTCTGGGAGGGGAGAAGGGAGGGAGGAAGGAGGAAAAAAGAACAAAGTAAAATGTGCACAACAGAGAACAAAAGAAAACTAAGAAGGAAGCAAAGAAAAGATGGACAGCTCTTTATTATTCTTGAAATGGGAATTTATTGCTATATATTTTGAATCTTCTTTTATGTTCTGCTGTGCACATGACATACTTTTTTTTCTTTTCTTATTTTGTATTTAAGTTTATAATGTTTCTTTTTTTCTTATTGTGTATTTAAGTTTCAGTAATTAGAAAAAGGAAAAAAGAATTTGATTTGCAAGATTTTGATTTACATTCAGCTTTTGAGGAGCATGCCTACTGTGTGGAATGATAGGCACCAAACATTTATTAAGCCTCTACTGTGCTAGAGGCTGAGAGAGATATGAAGTCTAAAGGAGACTGAAGTCCTTGGTCCTGGAAATTACTCAACTGGGAATTTGCTATACCATTAAAATCATAGCTTGAGTTTCTATCCCTTTGATAGAGCCTCATGGTTCACTTGGGTCTTCACATCTGTCTCAAGTAAGGTTATGGAGATGAGACCAGCATCTCCCAACTCCTTCCAATGTACAGGGAGTGCAGGAGAATTTTGAATATGTGACTTGGTATGACCCCAAGCACTAGGAAGCCCCCATATGGTAGGAAGCTGTTATTTAGGGAGAGAATATCTTTGAAGGTATCTATGAATTGGCTACTTGGCTGCATTGTGGTGCTGCTAGGTATGATGGAAGCCAGTGAATATTTTACAGCTGAGATAGACACATACACACACACATACATACATGTATATGTGTGTGTATATACATAGATAGATAGATAGAAGTTTTCTTCTTTTGAAACTATCTGTGAGGAATCTCTTTGGGGCTAGATCTAGGCATCATTGACTTTGGAGGTTTCTCCATTCTTTCCTTCCCTCTCATTATCATTATTATATCTCTATTCTGGTTATCCCATGTTTTATTGCTATCCCTCGACTGCCTAAGACATCTATAGTAGTTCTTCAGGCCAAATCTGCGTATTCCAAATAGTGACCTCCAGGTTTCCCTACCCCTCAGGCTATCAAAACTTGCCTGTCCTGTGCATGATTCCTTCAGTTCCTTCTCCTGCCTCCAAGCCAGGTGTCTTATCTGATAAGCTAATTTATGCTAACTAGATAATGGAGGCTAATGAATTAATGGGTTACCACTTCCAGATATTTTCATTGCAAATAGCAGGCCTTCCGGAAACAACACTTTAGCCCTTCAGGGTGAGAATTTCAGATGGTATATTGGAGAGATACTTTTGGTAAGAGTGTCTCTTAGCAACCCAAAAGGACTTCTTGTAGGTGGCTCCTATCCTGATGTGGTGGTCCTCTTTGAGAATGAAGGACAAACAACAAACAATAATCCACAGGTACGCAAGGGCTTTCTCATAAGTGAGCCCCTTGTTTGGGAACGTGTAGTATGAATGGATGTGTTTGAATCTGAAGAATCTCCATCCTACCATTTCAAACTCTGCCTTCAGTTGCAAGTGAAGACATCACCCCATGATGCCATTGGTCCTCTTTGAAAACAACAACTAACGGTGTCCTAGTATACCTGGGATCTGATTTACCTGGGATCCGGTTTACCCACTTTGGTCTGGGTGTAGCTGGAGAAAACATAAAAATCTTATAAATGTGGAATCTGAACTGAATTGAATGGAATTGAATGGGGCCTTAGAGATGACCTGAACCAATCACCTCTCTAATGCTACAATAACCCTATCAGATAGTGATCTAGCTTGAGTACTTCCAATGACAGGAAACTCACAACTTCTTAACCCGTGGTTAGATGGCTGTAATTGTTAGAAAATTCTTCCTCATTTTGATACTAACTCTATCTACCCCCCTACATCCATGGAGTTCTATCCTCTGAAGCTATGCCACATAAACCTAATCCCTCATGAAATGATAGAGGGGAGGGAACAAGAATTTAGTAAGTACCTTCTATGTGCTAAGTGCTTCCAAAATATTATCAAATCTTATCCTCACAACAACTCTGGGAGGTAGGCACTATTATTATCCCCATTCCACAACTGAAGAGAGGCAGAGGTCAGGTGACTTGCACAAGGTAACACAGCTAGTAAATATTTGAGGTCAAATTTGAACTCAGGTCTTCTTGACTCCACATCCAGCATTCTAAGCACTGTGAGAAAAAGACCTCATACAATTCTCTTTGCCTCTTGGTTTTCCCTTTAGAAACCGAGAGTGGTTGAACTAGAGGATTTCTAATGTCCCTTGAGACTTTAGAATTCTATTTTCCTATGATTCTCTTTCTCAGAGTCCTTGCTTCTCCTTATATCCTGAGATGTAAGGATAATCTCTCATAGTTAGAATACGTTATTCTTGGACGTTAGGTTTATAAAGAGCCATCTTCTCAACAACTCTGTGACACAGGTACTTTTTCTCCGTATTGCAGATGAAGATACTGAGGTTCAGAGAGGTTAAGCAATTTGCCCCTTGTCTCATAGCTGGTATTATCAATATCAGAGCTGCCCTGAAAAACAGAGCATCAGACTCCAAGTCTAGTATTCTTTCTACTATATCATATTATTGGCTCTTTTTTTTTAGTATATCGAGAGTGTTTTTATGCGGTTTTGGGGGATCCCTAATACTACCCAATAGGTTACTTGAGCTAGCAGAAAGGATGAGCCCACAGCACAGAGATGATGGGAGAGGATAATATCAGGGAAGGGACATGGGGAAGTTTATTTCTGTCTTGGGTGCAAAGGCACATGTCTAAGTCAGAGGAAGAGAGTTGGACTCAGTCTGTAACTCTTGGCCTAGATTATGTATCAATGTTAGATTTTGGTACCCCTTCCTTCCTGGTTTCCTTAATTAGCAAATGTCATTAATTACAGTTTATAAACACAGATAATGTGTGGAGATTACTGGAGAAATGGCAAAGATTCTACACTGTCTCTTAGAAAACCACCTTTATCTCAATAAATCTTCTTAATTCTAAAATCTTCCCTGTCCATTTTCCCATATCTTTTATTTTAAAAAAATTATTACTACATCTGATGCTGCTAGGGCTAATTTCACTCAATGTTATATTTAATTTAGAGTTTATATAGCAGTGTGTCTCTTTATACATAAATTACTAGCAGTTTAATTAAGAAATTAAGTGTTCTTTTTGATAAATGACCAGCTGTATTTCCCCCTATATAATTTCATCTTTTAAAAAATTTCTCCCTGAATTCAACTACGTTCTCTCCTTTTCCTCTGTCTCTTTCAAACTATGTATATATATATATGTATGTATATATACACATATATATGTATATATATATATATTGTGTGTGTGTGTGTGTGTGTGTGTGTGTGTGTGTGTGTAAACACACCAATATTTTGTTCCCAATTCCCTGTCCAACCATTCTGTGTGCCCAATAAACTGACCCTGGGAAAATGACAGCCTATATACTTCTCAGTACTAAAGGCGTCTGGTCAGGAAGCAGTGGACTTAAGCAGTCCATTTTTAGCTGGATTATTAGAGCAATTACTTTTCTTCTCAAAATTATAAATGTAGTAACCCTAAAAGTTCAAAAAAAATCAATAAGGATACCCATAAGTATTCAAAATAAGGAACAAAATCATAAATGAAATCAAGGTGATTCCCTCTCCATGGGTCTAACTGAACAAAGTGACCTTGCTGTGATGTTGGAATCAAGGATTTATTTTAAGACTGGCCTAGGCGACTGCATAGAGCTTTAATCTTTCTGAACAAAGGTAGTAAGATAATATTTATAAAGTGGTTCGCAAGCTTTAAAGTGATATATAAATACCAGCTATTAGTAGTAGTGGTGAAGGTAATTGACATTTATGTATTGTCACATCTAATCATTGGATTCAATGATGTCTTAGATCTCTTCCGTAGAGGGAAAAAAAAGATGGAGTGTGTCGTTTGGACTTTATGGTTTTTAGGAAATATTCTCAATAAATATATGCTTCCAGGAGGGTAGCTTGGTGGAACAGTGGATAGAGTGCTGGGCCTGGAGTCAGGACCTGAATTTAAATCTGACCTCAAACACTTACTAGCTGTGTGACCCTGAGCAAGTCCCTTAACCCTGTTTGGCTCAGTTTCCTCATCTGTAAAATGAGCTGGAGAAGGAAATGGAAAACTACTCCAGTATCTTTGCCAAGAAGACCATTTTATTTTTAATTTTTTTAATTTAGGGTTTTTTTTTCCGTTTTAAGTTCCTGTCTCCCTCCCTCCATATCCCTCAATAGAGAAGGCCCCCATTTAACTCAGTATACACACATACATATATGCACACATACATATATGTGTATATACATATATCTATGTATTATATTTGTAAAACCATACTATAATACTCCTATTTATCAGTTCTTTCTTCGGAGGTTGATTTGAGTATCTAGAATAAGAAATATTTATTATTATTAATATAATAAATAACATTAATCCTATTTATTAATAATTAATTATGACAGAATACGTCATTCACAGTTATTATTCAAACAATGTTGCTGTTCCTGTATACAACATTCTCTTGGTCCTGCTCATTTCACTTTTCATTATTTTATTTCATGCAAATCTTTCCATTTTTTTCTAAAATCACCCTGATCATCATTTCCTACAGCACAGAGGTATGCCATCCCAATCACATACCATGACTTATTTAGCCATTCCCCAATTGATGAACTTCCCTTCAATTTCCAGTTCTTTACCACCACAAAGAGAGCTGCTACAAATATTTTAGAACATGCAGGTTCTTTTCCTCTTTCCCTGATCACTTTGGGAAACAGACCTAATAGAAGCATCGCTGGGTCCAGAGGGTATATACAATTTTATAACTCTTTGGGGGGAATTCCAGATTGCTCCCCAAAATGGTCAGATAAGTTCACAGTATTAGTGTCCCATCTACCTTATGCTATTGATAACTTTTAATGATTATAATGCCCTTGCTTCTCTTAATAGTTCAATAAACATTTATTAATTTCCTACTATGTGCCAGGCACTATGCTAAATGCTTAACCATTTATTATCAATTAGCTTTTACAAAGAAACATTCACTGAGAAGCTATAGCAAGAAGAGACATGCACACATTTTTCCCTAACATGGTATAGGGCCTAATCTCCCCTATATTATCTTGGTCCCTGGGGAGAGTGGGGGAAAACTTAAAGCAGTTTTTTCCCCCAACAA
Source organism: Trichosurus vulpecula (assembly GCF_011100635.1). Classification (NCBI taxonomy): domain Eukaryota; kingdom Metazoa; phylum Chordata; class Mammalia; order Diprotodontia; family Phalangeridae; genus Trichosurus; species Trichosurus vulpecula. The sequence goes on along the minus strand of NC_050576.1, from coordinate 394,594,605 downwards.
GTTTGTTTTACTCCCTTTGGCTGCCTTTGATCCACTTCTATACCGGTCTTTCAGGACCTCTCTGGTTAAGTGAGGCTTGCTCAATCTGGCATGGATTCTGGATCCCTTTCTGGTGGCTTGCTCTCCTGACTTTTGGAAGTTTATAGGGCTGCAGACTACTATGAATTCTTCCCTTAAGAGCAGGAAAGAACAAAGGCAGAGGCAAAAACCAGAGTCCTTCATTTACAAACCTTCTCACTCTACCTAGAGCCTTACAGCATGTCTTTCCTATTGTAGCCAGGGAGGAAAGAGGGGCAGATCTTTCAATGTTTAAGCATTATCAGTTCCAAACGAGTAGCCAACTGAAAAGCCTTTATTCACGAAGTAAGCAGACTGGAAACAGAAGCCAGGGATTCCAAGAGGTGGCATCAGGAAGAAATACAGTACAGAAATGCCAAGGCACTGAGACAGCAGGTGGATGACAGGGATGTTCTCCTCACCTTTGTCTCCCAGCTTCCCTGGTTTCCTTCAGGACTCAGTTCAAATTGCACCTTCTGCAAGATGCTTTCCCCATTCCATTCCCCAACTCTCAGTGTGTTCTCTCTGAAATTGCCTTCTGTTTTTACACTGTATGTATCATTATTTTCATTTGGTCACATTCATTGGAATGCAAACTCCTTGGACTATGGACTTTTTATTTCTTTTTTCTTTTTGTATATTTATCTTTCTGGTATCCCTAGTGCCTAGCGCAATGCCAGGCACAGAGCAAGCCCTTGATAAATATTTGTTGACTAGATGACTGACTGGGAATTGGCTGGATGTAGAGTGAATTGAGAGGGGGAATGAGAATGGGCAACATGACTGGAAAAATCAGCCAGGGTCAGGTTGTGAAGATTCTTACATACAGAATGGAGAACTTTATGTTTGATCCTAGAGGTGACAGGAAGCCACTAGAGTTTATGAGTAGAGGAATGAAATAATCAGAACTGGGCTTTGGGGAAATCACTTCGGTAGCTGAATGAAGGAGGCCATTGTAGTAGTCCGGGTGAAAGGTGAAACGGGCCTACACTTGGGTGATTGCACTGTTTGAGTGAAGAGAAAAAGTCAGAGACAAGAAAGCTAAATTCAATAAATTCAGCAAACATTTATTAAGCACCTGCTGTATATTTAGCCCTGGCCATTCAAGACCCACGTTTTTGGTTGTATGTGTCATCTCCACTTGAATGCCCCTTCTATGTTTCGTATTCAACATGTCTAAAACAGCCAATTTTTCCTTATGAGTTTCCTATTTTTATCTGTGGCACCACCATGTTCATCTCAGTGATATTTTTAACTCTTCCCTCTTCATCATCTCTTGGAACCGCAGTTACCAAGTCCTATCATGGATTCAAACTCTATGATGTCTTATGATACTGGTTTTTGTTACCGTCCATGTGGATTAATACAATAGCCCCCTAATAGTCTTCTCTCCTTCCCTCTATGCCCTCCAAATCACCTGTCATAATTTTGATGGAACTTGCGATCTCATTGATGTGGATACTGTCCTTGACAATCCAGACTGTGACATATCTCTTGTTCTCCCTACGTGACGCACCTCTCTTCTTTAGAGATCATGCTTTCTGATGATATCCATTTCACTGCTTCTCTGATGCAATTCTTCACTGGTAACATGTTGCAGGGCAGCTAGGTGGCACAGTGGGTAGAGTGCTGGGCCTGGAGGCAGGAAGACTCATCTTCCCGGGATCAAATCCAACCTCAGACACTCATTAGCTGTATGATCCTGGGCAGGTTTGTCTCAGTTTCCTCATCTGTAACATGAGCTGGAGAAGGAAATGGCAAACCGCTCCAGTATCTTTGCCAAGAAAACTCCAGATGGGGTCACAAAGAGTCAGATGTAACTGAAAAAACTGAACAACATATTCACCACAAACCTCTCCATTCCCCTTTAGGTGGCCCATTATCTTATTTCTTTGGAGATAGTTGTATTCTATGACTTGGAGACCTATAGCATTATAAGAAGAATATTAATGCTAAGGGCACTTGATGAGTCTTTGTTTAGGGTGAATTTTTGGGTTATTAAAAGCACTAAACAATTTCCCAAGGTCTTCTGTCCTTTTCTGTGGCAGGAACAATATCTGCTAAGTAGGCTTGGATAATTTTTCTTAAAAAGTTACAGGGCTGAAAGCATTCTTCAGATTTAATTGGCTCAAAGGACTAAGCTCAGGGCATTGATGTAAATTCCTAGTGCTCCAAGTCCAAATGCTAGCACATGAAAAGTCAGGAACTTCCTTTGACTTCTGCCCGACAATCCAGGACGGCTAACACAGAGATGGGAACGCTGTGTTCAACGGAATCAACTCAGCATCCTTGCTGAGAATCCATTCTATACTACGGCTAAGCAAACCTCACTTCAAAGGTTCATTGTTAGATGTTTTATGAGTCTTATTTTGGCCCGTTCCAAACCTGAAGCGCCAGACACATCTGAATCAGGTTGGGACAACATCCGCCTGCTTAATTCTCGGCCCAGCTTATTGACTATCTATAGTATTTGTTTAAGATAAGCACACTGATGGACACATATCCGGCTGCATATGGTAGTTTGAACAATTGGTATTTTATACCCACTTGATTTTTCCGGTGTAGATAGTTAGGTCAAACTCTTCTGAGTGTTTCTGGATTTCATTTAGGCACCTCCACAATGTTCTAGGGCATGATATGATAATCAGCATAAAATCGCTAGCAAAAAGAAGCATCTAGAGGACCTTGTCATACGATCATCATCATAGTGATGAAGATGGTGATAGTTAGCATTTATATAGCTCTTCCTCTGTGCTGGGCACTGTGCTAAGGGCTTCATAATTATCGTCTCATTTGATCCCCACCATAATCCTGGTGCTAGCATTAGCTCCATTTCGTAGGTGAGGAATCTGAAGCCAATAGAGGTTACGTGACTTGCCCATGGTCAGACAGCTAGTAAGTGTTCCATGACTCCAGGTCCAATGCTGTGTCCCCTACGCTACTTAGCTGCTGTATGTATGGGTACATACATGTATATACATATACATAGATATATAAATGCATATATGTGTGTGGTTGTTCAATCGCTTTTTAGTCATGTCAGACTCTTTACGACCTCATTTGGGGTTTTCTTGGCAAAGATACTGGAGTGGTTTGCCATTTCCTTCTCCAGTTCATTTTTTTTCCTGAGGAAGAAACTGAAGCAAACGATTAAGTAACTTGCCCAGGGCTACACAGCTTGTAAGTGTCTGAGGCTGGATTTGAACTCAAGGAGATGAGTCTTCCTGCCTCCAGGCCCAGCACTCTCTCCATGGTACCACCTAGCTGCTGTGTGTGTATACGTATATGTGCATGTGTATATGTGATAGATATATATATGTATTATATATAAAATCTCATATATAAACTCTCTCTCTCCATCTCTGTTCATCTCTTTCTCTGCCTCTCTCATCTCTTTTATTTGGACTTTAAATCTCCTCCATGAAAACACTCTGTGAAAGCATATGTCTTCCTATTTTATGTTCATTAAGTATCTTTGTTATTAGGTCTTTCAAGAAACCTTATATGATTTTTACATGTATGGACGATACTATGTTGGGAGAGAGTCTTTAAAGCAGAATTTTACTTTATCCAATCAAATGCCTTTTTCCAGCACATAAACAATCAGCATGGGGCGGGGGGAGGGGGAGGGATTTTTAAACATTTGTTAAATCTTTTATTGAATTGGGTGAACTTAGAGTTGTGATCTGATATCATTTGTGAAAATTTGCCTAAATGTTTCCTCTTTCATCAAGCATGCTCTCAATGCATGTGCAGATTATTCTCATAAAGATTTTATGGAGTTGGGAAAGTAGGCAAACAGGTCAGTAGTTACTGAGGTTTTCTTGGCTACTTTTTTTTTTGTAGTAACAAGATCTGTATTTTTTTTTCCCCAAGCATTTATTATCCTCTCTTCCATATAGCTTGAGAATCACTTCTTTTATGCCTCCAAAATTCTTGTTGCCTCCAGCACAGACTTACTTTGTGTATATTTGGTGTTCCCCAGATATTCTCTTTCCGTCTTGGTTTTTTTTTTTTAATTGACATTTTCTATTTCCTCATGCAGAACACTGGAGACCCTAAGGTTATAGTGCAAATGTGGTGGTTCCCCTGTCATTAATGGAGAAAATAATTTGTTGCAGAAATTTTGACAGAGCTTTTGCATTTTTCAACTGTTTTCTGTTTTCTCTTTCATCCTTATATGTCTCCAGGGTTTCTTGTCTCTCTTTCTTTTAACTTGTTTTTCTCTTCCATTGTTGTTTTATGAAGTGAAACTGCTCATAATTTTCCAAAGTTCTTCATAAGTTTTTTCAAACACGTAGAGATTCTAAACTTTTGTTCCCTGTGGCTGCTGTATCTCTGGGCAAAGAGATAAAGAGATTTCTGTTCTCGTAGTGATTCATTTACATAGATTTAAACTTCCTTAGGATATAGTGATAGCCTGTGTTAATATCTGTTCTTCTATCCTATCTTTTCTCTAACAAATTGGTAGTCTTCTTGAACATAGATGGTTGATCCAGAAATAACTAACACAATTGTTTCCTGTCTGTTAAAATATAATCAGTTTCATTAGTTATGACGTTATTTGGTATTTACCATGTCCACTGCCTCATACTCATGATATATAGATGTAAGGCCTTTAAAGTTTTACTTCTAAACCATGTTTTCTAACATTTTTTTCACTATCTCCCCTCAATTTATGCCCACTACCTGCGTATTCAAGAATGTGCTGATTTAATTTGGAAGATCATCTCAAGTTCATATTAGAGTTTCTTTATCTCCTAAAACTCTACAAGAAATGTTGGAATAGAAGCTATTATTATTTTCATGGAGGCCTTTTGACAAATGCCTATCATGGCACTATAATATGAGATGACCAACTGTATTGCCAAGGCAATATTCACAGCAGTTGCTATTGTGATGAAAATGCTGGCGCAAAATATAACAGACTCTCTATATAGAAGACAGAAGCAAAATATTTATTCAGACACCAGAAAGCCAAATCCCAACACCAGTAAAACAAATCCATCATAGCAACAAAGAAGTTAATACACATTATCACCACAGGGAGCAACTCCATCCCAAAGCCTTCCTTCCCACAAACAAGCACAATCCTAGGTGCTTGCCTGAGTCCTCTTTCTCCCCTGCTGCTCTAACTGCTCCAACCTTGCTTCCTCCTGGCTCTGCTCTAACCTTCCTGCTCCACTCTTTCAGTGAGCTCCTCCTACCAAATGTGACTTAGGCTTCCATGTGATTTAAGCAGGTCACATGGGCCTATTAATGGATTGGAAGATCTTCAAATTAAGCAAAAAAATACATTAAAAATACACCAACTCGCCCATGAAATGATGTTCCTTGTTGCTCTTGGAAGAGCGATAAAGCCAACTCTTTCATTTATTTATCTATTTATTTATTGGTCTTTCCAAAGAGAACCGTGAGCCATCCTTCTATCCTTCCAAACTTCCTTTTATCTTCTGGTTTCATTTATAGCAAAATGTCCACTCATTGACAACAATTAATATTATATTTATAGATGGTCTAAAAACTATGATTCTTGGCACCTTTCACCCCTCTTTCTGCCACTCTACCACCACTAGCACTGCCATTATACATGTACCATACCACTCCTCTGCACCCCCTGCCCCGCCCCAATCAGTCTATAAGGTCCATGAGGGCAGGGAACATGTGTTATATAAATGGTGTATTTCCCTAGCATCTAGAACCACAATTCACATAGTATGTGCTTAGGAAAGTTTTGTTGAATTAATGCCTTGCCCTTCTATTCACAACATTGCCTTCTCTGTCTTCTTTTTTGCCTTATAATCCATCAGAATAGAGCTTATAAAGTGCAACAGAGGCTTACAAAACCATAAGCCTGACAGGCTCGCCAAGGGTCTATGTTTCACTGCATCAGCCGCAAACCGACTGCTTGCTACCAGCAACAAACTCTTTACTGTGGCTTCAGAGAAGAGACTCTATTTCATTTATTTTCAGCTGGAGTTTAATTAGTTGTTCCCTACCAGGAAAGGTCCTTCATAATTTCAGTTACATGTGAGTAGCTCATGAAGACACCTAGAAAAGACAAGAATGGCCTGGCAATGGAACCATCTGAGTAAAAATGCCCAGAACAATCTGGGATGCCACCAGAGGATTGCGTTTGGCCCTATGGAGGGTCAAAGGGATAGAAGGGACCTAGGCTTTTTCCTCAAGGAACTTATAGTCTAACTTCCTCCTGCCTAGAGGCTTCCTGATAAGGACTGAGGCTAAAACAGGATGGGTCCAGGTGGTTCACAGCAGTTAGTCTGGAGGAGAATTCCCAGGGAGATAAATCTCCCACTAAAGGGGAACCTTGGGGAGGGTAGTTGTCCTGGCTTGTCTATTGGGTGGGTGAAAAGTTAAATAGCTGGAAGAGATGTCGCCTGTTGGTGGGGGAAGGCAAAAGGATACAAGGGGGTAGCTGAATGGAAAGAGGGAGACTTCTTTTTTGCCTTCTGTAGCAGCACAATTGGTACATATTCTTGTAGCGGCCACTGATGTGTGTTTTGCCCTATGCCACCCTTGCATCTTGATAAAGGCCTGGGCTGAGTGAGCACCTGGCCTTAGAACTTATTTCTTTCGAGGGAGGATTCCTTCTTCCTACTATGTTCAGGTGAAAAGGCTGGTTTACCTGCAGGGGAAGCTGCTAATAATGCAAGGAAAGCAATTACCTTTCCCAGGATGGGGAAGTGCCAGGTTTCATTTTCTCTAGCTCTATGTCCTGGGGCGGGGGCCAGGGTAGATCATACTCCCCTCTCTGGCACATTATATACTCACAGGTGATGTACATAGGAGTCCAAAACCTGCAAAGGCTGGGAGTCTGTAGGAGAGCTTCCACATTGCAAGCAGATAAGAACCTGATTTACCAGGATTGATGATGATAGTAGAGAGTGCTTTAAGGTTCTCAAAGTACCCATATTGTCTGAGCTCCACAATAACCCTGTGAGGGAGGTGCATCTATTTATCTAAGACTGTAGATGAAGAAACTTAGGATTGAGAGAGGTTAAGTGATTTGCTCGTGGTCACACAGCTAGTAAGTAAGTGTTCGAATTAGGTTTTGAACTCAGGTCTTTCTGATTCTAAGTCCAACACTATCTGTTGGGCTACCTAGCTGCCTTAACGCAGATGCAGATACAGGACTCCAAACATGAATTCTCCCTACTGCCAGTGTGTCCCTAACCTGATATTAAATGTCAGGTTTGGAGATGTTTAATTCTTCCCCTTCCTTTTCCCTTGCCCCTTCCCTTCCTCTTTCCCTGCCCCTTCCCCCTTCCTTTCCCCCTCTGCCTCCCCTTGCTTTTCTCTTTCCCTCCTTCTTCCTCCTCCTCCCTCCTCTTCCTTCTCCTCCTCCTCCTCTTCCTCCTCCTCTTCCTCCTCCTCTTCCTTTTCTCTTCTTCCTTTTCCTTCTCCTTCCTCTTCCTCTTCCTCCTCCTCTTTTTCCTCCTCCTCTTCCTTTTCTCTTCTTCCTTTTTCCTTCTCCTTCCTCTTCCTCTTCCTCCTCCTCTTCCTTCTCTTCTTCCTCTTCCTTCTCTTCTTCCTCCTCCTTCTTTTCTTCCTCCTCCGCCTTTTTTTTAAGCGAAGAATGCTTTATCTGTACTTAAAGGACCATGTTTTTTCTTTTTTTTCTTTGTATTCCCAGTACTTAGCACAGCGCCTGATGCAGCAATTGTTTAACAAATGCTTATAGAATGACTTAGATTTTGGCTCTCTTACTATCCATGTGACCTTGCACAAGTTACTTAAATTCTCTGGGCCTCTGTTTACTTTTTGGTGAAATAAGTGGGTTGGTTTAAATGAACTCTAAGGGTTTTCTTAATCATACAATGAGAGAAGGTGCTGATGGATGATGGTTTTAAGTTTTCCTTTTAACTGGGCCCATGGGCTGTGCCTACATACATGCTCCCTCAGTTTTAGACTCAAATGCACAATAATATATGGGCACAAAATGTTCTAACAAAGGATATTGGGAGATGGGCCTTCAAGTGAGATGGCAGTGTTACATGAGGAAGGGGGAGAGGGCAGACAGAACTATTTATTTAGCTCTTTGTTGGCTGAGCTGGAATGAATTTTCATTACTGCCTTGCAGAGTAAGGTTTCTCTGCTCCATGGAGCTTAAAGCCAGACTCTTCGGAACCGTTTTTGTCTTGGCTGGTTTATATGAAGATAGATTGTGGACATTCATAAACATCTTATGGAGCGGGCTGAGGATAAATATCAAGTAAAAGATAAGCTTCCCTTATATTATTTTTTTCCAAAACAGAATTTTAGTGTCTATACATTTTTTTTTGTGACTGAAAAGAAAATGATTTTCATTATAAGGTTGCCCGCCCACGGAACTGAGTCTTTTATTGGAGTTTATGGGAATCAGTTTGGAAGCCAAGTCTGCCAGGTCACATGCATTTGGGAGCACTCAGTAGGGCACTGTTTTCTATCAGGTCTGTTGTCTGGGGAAACTGAGGACCAGTGTCGCTCTTGAAATGAAAAACACTTCTTTTGTGGTCCCAGTTGGGAAATGGTCTCTCAACACGATCTCCCTCAGAGAGTTTCTCTCCCATAGCTTTATTTAATTTATTTTTTCCAATTCTGAACTTAAGCACCAACTAAAAGGAGCACTTTCATATGCGCAATAGAACAGAGAGAGTTGTCCATTAAATTGTGATTTTCTGCCATAAAAGCTTTTCTTTTTAATTATATAATAAATGGAATATGTAACTTTCAAAGCTGTCCTGCTTGTCTGTGATTCCTTTTGGCTCTCTTCTGTTCTCTTATCTTCCTTTCCTTCTTTCCTTCATTCCTTCCTTCCTTTGTTTGTTCCTTCCTTCCTTCATCCATCCATCCATCATTCCTTCCTTCCTTCCTTTGCTGCCTCCCTCCTTCCTTCCTTTCTTTCTTATTTCCTTCCTTTTTTTTCTTTCTCTCTTTCTTTCTTTTCTCTCTCTTTCTTTCTTTTATCCTTCCTTCCCTCCCTCCCTTCTTCCTTCCTTCCTTCTTTCTTTTCTTTCTTTCTTCCTTTCTTTCTTTCTTTCTTTCTTTCTTTCTTTCTTTCTTCTTTCCTTTATTTTCTCTCTTTCTCTCTCTCTTTCTTTTCTCTCTCTCCTTCTTCCTTCCTTCCTTCCTTTGCTCCCTCCCTCCTTTCTTCCTTTTCTTTCTTTCCTTCTTTCTTTCTTTCTTCCTTCCTTCCTTCTCTCTCTTTCTTTCTTTTATCCTTCCTTCCTTTTTTTCTTCCTTTCTTTCTTCTTTCCTTCCTTTTTCTTTCTTTCTCTCTTTCTTTCTTTCTTTCTTTCTTTCTTCCTTCCTTCCTTCCTTCCTTCCTTCCTTCCTTCCTTCCTCCCTCCCTCTCTTCCTTCCTTCCTTCTTTCTTTCTTTCTTTCTTTCTTTCCTTCCTTCTCTCTCTTCCTTCCTTTTTCCCTTCCTTCCTTCCTTCCTTCCTTCCTTCCTTCCTTCCTTCCTCCCTCCCTCCCTTCCTTCCTTCCTTTCTTTTTTTCCATCAACTTTATCCCAACCCCCAACTCCCACTCCCCCACCTCCTTACCTGGCACATAATGGATGCTTATTAGATATTTGTTGATGGATTGATTAGTCTCACTGAAACATACAACTTCAAAGGGTTATATGACCCTTGTGTAAGGAACAAATGAGATAATTTACAAAGGGTTTTGCACAGTATTAGCTGCCATTATCATTACCACAATCATTATTACTCGTTATAATTGCTAGATTTCTCTCCATGTTCCCATGGTCCTGACCAGTCTACCAGGCCAGTATCTCAACCTCCAAACTGGCAAACAGCATCCCTGGGGCTATTTCTTTGTCTTCTTAATAGACTGGGAGAATTGTAGACTCTTGTTTCCCCTTGTAGTTTCTGAGAACAGTAGTTTCTCCCTTTTCTTGGTCCCACAGCTTCACAAACTCTTGACACTTCGCCTGATATCTCCCCCTACCCAAGTTTGTGCACATCCGCTCTTTTCATCCAGGATTCCACTATGGTAGCATCATTTCTCAAGGGGGAAATGTAAAAAAGAAAACTACATTCACTTTCCTTTTGCAAAAAACAAGGAAAATAAAACTTTTATTCTATTTTCTTTTGGGGGGGAGGGAATTCAAAAAATATATATAGAAACACATTAGTGGAGAAATGTCCCTGGGGGAATGAGGAACTGTTTGTACAAACAGGTGGTATAGTAGATACAGTGCTAGATCTGGAGTCCGGAAGACCTGACTTCAAATCTTGCCTCATATAGTTGCAATGTGACACTAGGCAAGTTACTTAACATTACTCAGCCTCAGTTTCTTTATCTGTATAATGTATATAATAGTAGGATCTACTCCACAGAATTATCTCCACAGGTATTGGATATCCACATATACCATGTATTGTGGTAGAGAAGAATGAAATGCCACTCCTATTATTCACTTTCTGTGTGGCCTTGATCAAATCACTCAAACCTCTTGGACCTCATATGTAAAAGGAAATGGTTGGACTAGGTGGTCTCTAAAGTTTCTTTCAACTCTAAGTCAATGTTCCCATGATATCCTATGAAATGAATTAATATATTTAAAGTGTTTTGTAAATCATCAAGTGTTATACAAATATTAGCTATTATCATTATTATTAATTACTATTCTATAGCTGAATCCCAAGTTCTTTACCAAAAGTTTTCTCCCCTCTCTCAATTATATGCAGCTTCCACTGGTTGTGCATGATAGTCTATGAATTGTATCAGTCCTAGAACATATCAGGGCCTCCTTAATGAATTTCATAATTATTTAAAAGATATCAGCCTAACAAGCCATAATGAAAAACTACATAGATGAAAAATATTTATTCCAGATTATGAGAGGCCATTTCATAGTCAGTCCATTGACTTAGCTTCTCAATGGAAATGTCTGAGACAGATGCTACAGCTGGATATTGGACCCAGAATCAAAAAGGAGAAAGAGAGTAGCCTAGGTTGCATTTGGGGAATTGTGCAGTGCTTCTAATGATCCAGAGTGACTTTCTGGTGTCAAAAAAAACAAACAAATAAACATGTTTTCAACTCCAATGTAAACCCTGTAATTGTGGATCTCATTTAGGAGGCTCTGCAGTGTTCTGGGGCTTGATGCAGTGAGCACAATGTCATTCACAAAGTGGAGCAGCTGGAGGACCTCACCATCTCTAACTAGTCTCTCCTTAACTTGAATTCTGCCTGTATGTCTCCCATAATAATGGCAAACAACTTCAGTGATGAAAATACATCTCATATATGTCTCTGCCTATCCTTTGCGATTCATGTCTATATTTTCCCATAAGTATGCCCTAGGAGTTCCACTTAATATGCTGGGGATGATTTCTCTTGCCATTCCAAGGATGCCAATGGAACATGTTAAAGTTGTCAGTCAGTTTGTCCCTTACACTCATCAAGTCATCAACCCACATTATTTTTCAATGATGCATTTCTTTGATAAAATCTCTTACACCTCTTTCCCATATAATTCCTGATTTGTAATACGTTGCAGACTTATAACATCCACCAGTGCAATACACTTCAGATGATCCTTAATGTTAGTCCTTCAGAGATTTCAGTATTCCATGACTGATAACCATACAACACCATCAAAAGAATATGTGTATTAAAAAAGATGGGCCTTTATTTTAGGTAAAAACTTGAGATCATTAAATGAAGGTTATCTCAGAGGTTATCCAATCTACTTGCTTCCTTTTTTACAATTATTGGCCTAATTCGTGTTCTATCTATCTATGTTACATATTGATTGATAAGCTCAGTACATTGCCTATTCAACTATATATTACAATCTAGACAATGGGCACTCTTCATCCACTTGAATATAGGCCATACTCTTTTGAATAACTATGGATCTCAATTTGGAGGCTCCAGAACATATATATCAGGTGCAGAACTGATGCTGACAACCTATTAGTTTAGATTCGATGACTCAAAAAAGGGTTTACTTAGTTCTTACATACAAGGATACATAACAAGGATACAGTAGCATTTATCTTCTATCGATGTGACTCCTCTTATCTCCATAGGGAAAAGCCTGTTCAGCAGGGTAGCATAGTCTTCAGACATCCACCAAGTTGGAAGGTCCCCTACCCTATATGCATGGGACCATTTACGCCCTTAGGTGACCAGGAAACCACATCAACACAGTTAGAGGCTGTTCAGAACCTGCATCAAGGGAGGCACAATTTGAACCTTCCTCCACTCCCTTGCCAACCAAGTCCAAGCTTTGTCACTTTCTCTTTCCTACCAATATTTGAGGTGAAGGGAAACTGGTAGATTCTGTTTCTACATTCTTTAAGGGCATCTTTGATGAGGATATCAAAAGGGAATGGGAAGCCTTCTTCAAATGATGTACTACAGAGTAGCACATCGTTACCACCACACAATTGACTGAAAGATGCAGACAAGAAAAGATTCCATTACATCTACTGTTTGTCAGCCATAAAAATACATTTGATTTGGTAGAGCATAATGCTACCTTAAAAGCTCTTCTCCAGCATATGTAAAAATTATGCAAGATTCCTTAAAAGGTCAACAACCTTCTGAACATTAAAATCAAGTTAGGCATAAAACAAGAAGACATATGTTGATCACTGAGGGTATTTGCCACCCACTGTCATGGGAGAGATATAGACAGGATTCAAATTAAGCAGAGATTTGTTAGAGATGGTGAGGTCCTCCAGCTGCTTCTCTTTGTGGATGACATTGTGCTCACTGCATCAAGCCCCAGAACACTGCAGAGCCTCCCAAATGAGATCCACAATTACAGGGTTTACATTGGAGTTGAAAACATGTTTATTTGCTTGTTTTTTTCACACCAGAAAGTCACTCTGGATCATTAGAAGCACTGCACAATTACCCAAATGCAACCTAGGCTATTCTCTTTCTCCTTTTTGATTCTGGGTCCCATATCCAGCTATAGCATCTGTCTCAGACATTTCCATTGAGAAGCTAAGTCAATGTACTGACTATCAAATGGCCCCTCATAATCTGACAATAAGTATTTTTCATCTATGTAGTTTTTTGTTATGGGTTGTTAAGCTGCTGTCTTTTAAATAATTATGAAATTCATTAAGGAGGCCCTGATATGTTCTAGGATTGATACAATTCATGGACTATCATGCACAACCAGTGGAAGCTGCATATAATTGAGGGAGAGGGGAGAAAACCTTTGGTAAAGAATTTGGGGTTAAGCTATAGAATAGTAATTAATAATGATACTGGCAGCTAACATTTATATAGGAGGCAGCTAGGTGATACAGTGGATAGAGCACTGGACTTGGAATCAGAAAGACTCATCTTCATGAGTTCAAATCTAGCTTCAGACACTTACACCTCAGGAAACTGAAGGCTATAAATCTAGACTCACAATCCCCAGAATAAGAAAGCTGGGACAGAGAGCCCTGAGCCCCTAAGGCAGAAATTTGTTGTAAGGCCAGGAAAAGGCAAACCAACAAACATGAAGAAGAACACAAAAAAAACCGAGGACAATAGATTCTTTTTATGGAGACAGGCAGGATCAAAATACCAATATGGAAAGGGACAGCAATGACATTGTAGATACATCAGATACCTCAAAAGGTAATGTGAACTGGTCTCCAGCCCAAAAAGCACTGCTGGAAGAGCTAAAGGAGGATTTTAAAAACCAAATTAGGGAGCTAAAAGAAAATATGGAAAAAAAGATTGGCAAAATGGCTACGGAGATTCAGAATCTAGAGAGAGAAAATCACACCCTAAGAGGCAAAATCAATCAATTGGAAAAGGAGACTCAAAAGCTAAATGAAAACACTAACTCATTAAAAATTAGAGTTGAGCAAGTGGAAGCTAATGAATCTGTGAGGCACCAAGAAGTAGTGAAACAAAATGTAAAGAATGAAAAAATAGAAAAAAATGTGAAATATCTGATTGGGAAAACAACAGACCTGGAAAATAGATCCAGGAGAGACAATTTAAGAGTTATTGGTCTACCAGAAATCCACGATGAAAAAAGAGCCTTGACAGTATCTTCGAAGCAATTATCAAAGACAACTGCCCAGAGGTCCTAGAACCAGAGGGCTAAATAGTCATTGAAAGAATTCACTGATCACCCCCGAAAGAGATCCCAAACTGAAAACACCAAGAAATATTATAACCAAATTTCAGAACTATAAACTCAAGGAGACAATACTGCAAGCAGCCAAAAAGAAGCAATTCAAATATCGTGGAACTACAGTAAGGATCACACAGGATCTCTCAGCTTCCACATTAAAAGACAGGAGAAATTGGAATATGATATTTTGAAGGGCAAAGGAGCTGGGACTACAACCAAGGATCAACTACCCAGCAAAACTAAGCATAATCTTTCAGGCAAGGCGATGGACATTCAATGAAATAAGGGAATTCCAGACCTTCCTGATGAAAAGGCCAGAACTCAATGGAAAATTTGATCTCCAAATACAAAACTCAAGAGAGACATAAAAAGGTAACCAGGGGGAAAACCCCCCAAAACCTTATTAACCAATAAGGACAGGTTGTCTGTATCTTTATATGGGATTATATCATCATATGTATGTTTTATATATATATATATATACATATATATGTTAGTCTTGAGAATGGTACAGCTATTATGACAATTGAAAGGGATACACATAGATTGTGAATGCCTGTATAAATTAACGATGTAAAGATAAAAAACATAAGTAAGAGATGTAAAGGGAGGGCTATGAGAGAAGAGGTAAGGAGGTAGTAGAAAAGGATAAATTACACCAAATGAAGAGGCACAAAAACATATTATAGTAGAGGGAAAGAAGGGAGGGAGAAGAGCAGTATTTGAGCTTCACTGTCATCTGATCTGGTTTAAGAAGGGAATAACATACCCTGATAAGTTTAGAAATCTAACTTGACCTATGGGAAGTAGGAGGGGAAGGGGGGAAAAACGGAGGGGGGTGGTCAGAAGGGAGGGGAGAAGTAGCAAGTGGGAAATGGTAAGATAAGGGAGGGGAATAAAGAGGGAGGGTAAACTGAGGAAAGCAGCGGTCAAAAGCAAAACTTTGTTGAGGAGGAGAAGGGGAAAGGGAGAAATAAAAGCATAAACAGGGGGAAATAGGATGGAGAAAAAGACACAGATAGAAATCATAACTCTGAACGTGAATGGGATGAACTCTCTCATAAAACAGAAGCGGATAGCATAATGGATTAAAAACCATAATCCTACAATATGCTGTTTACAAGAAACACATTTGAAACAGGGGGATACACACAGGGTAAAGGTAAAAGGCTGGAGTAAAATATATTGTGCCTCAGCTAAAGTAAAAAAAGCAGGTGTAGCAATCCTAATCTCAGACAAAGCAAAAGTAAAGATAGATTTAATTAAAAGAGATAAGGAAGGACATTATATCCTGCTAAAAGGCACCATAAACAATGAAGCAATATCATTGTTTAACATATATGCACCAATGGTAATGCATACAAATTCTTAGAGGAGAGGTTAAAGGAGTTACAGGAAGAAATAGACAGCAAAACTATAATATTGGGAGACCTCAACCTCCCCCTTTCTGAACTTGATAAATCTAACCTCAAAATAAATAAGAAAAAAGTTAAGGAGGTAAATGGAATTTTAGAAAAGACAGATATGATAGACCTCTGGAGAAAACTGAATGGAGATAAAAAGGAATATACTTTCTTCTCAGCAGTACATGGCACACACTCAAAAATTGACTATGTACTAGGGCATAAAAACCTCATATTTTTCCAGCCCTACTTCTCCATGTTCTCAGACTTATTCCTAAGAAATCAGTTTCTTTCTGAAAAACCACCTTCCAATGCAGATACTCCAAACAGAGACATATCTATATATCTGTTTGATTATTACTAGGATATCTATCTATCTATCTGTCTGTCTGTCTGTCTATCTATCTTTCTGTCTGTCTGTCTATCTATCTTTCTGTCTATCTATCTATCTTTCTGTCTGTCTGTCTATCTATCTGTATATATAAATGCAGTTCTAATTTTACGACTACTAGTAGTATAATAGGCTAAATGACACAGTGAAAAGAATACTGTAGTAGGATGTAGGACACCTGGGTTCTAGTCTTCCCTTCTTCCTACTACTTAACTGTGTGACTTTGGGGAAACAACATAACCTTAGTTGCTTAACCTATAAAATGGGTAATAATATCTTATATGGGTCACTCTCTCTCTCTATCTCTGTAATATTATATATATACATATATATATTATTGTATATATTACATATACATATATACATATCTATATTAGTATAACTAAATAGAGTAATGACTATTTTCTACTAGCGTCAAGGGAACCAGAAACATTGAACATTAGAGCTAATAATTTCCTTAGAAATCACTTAGTCTACTTCCCTATTTTTACACTTGAGAAAAGCAAGGCCAGAGGTGCTAAATGACGTGCCTGAGGTTACAGAGCCAGTGAAAGGCAGAGGTGGGGCTAGAACTACCTACTCCCTCCATGTCTATGGCTCTTAATTGTTTCCTCACAATGTCTGCTATCTTTTCTCTTGGCCTTTTAACTAAGTGTCTAAACTTGGAATTCTTTCCACCAAGTTTCAAGACTTGTAAATCTAGCCTCAAGTTGGAGATGGAAAAGTTTGTCCTTTATTTACCTTCATGTGTTACTACTTCTACTACGCTCATCCTCATGCCTAATTAACATTATTGAGTCTATATGGCCCTCCCAGCTGTGCTTCTGACTTTCTGGACTTCAGCACTATTCAATGGCTACAGTCTGGCCTTGGAATTACCCTCAGGGCTCAAGGCTTCCTTACCCTGGAACATCCATCTATCATGTCAGCCCTCTTCTCCCGCCAATGAATTCCTTCCAGGGCCTCTATTTTGGGGAGAGGACCAGACTGGCCAACTTTCATTCCCCTCTTAGCTGTGCTTGTGACATTCTAGACCCTAGCATTGTGCTCCCAGGTGGGAACCTCCTCCTTCCTCCTTCCCTTTTCAGTTACCTTTTGTTCTTTGATTATTAAAATGTCTTGCATTATTAAGGCTCCTGGAGGGAAGAGATTATCTTTCTTTTGGCTTGTATTTGTATCTCCAGTGCTTATGGCAGTACCTGGTACATATAAATACTTGATGAATGTTTGTTGTCTATCCACTTGTAAGACTTCCTGAATGCTCAAAGTATTTTACTTGTACCTTTCTTAGGGCTGTTATCACATATTTCCTAGTATCTGGTATTTCCTAGTGTCTGATCTATATTAGATTATATGCTTCATGAAGGCAGGAGCTGTGCCTTACTGTGTTCTCTCACTCTTTATCTCCCACAGTTCTGGGCATATAGTAGATACTTAGCCATTGAATGAATGATGATGATGATAGGAAGGGAAGAATGAAAAGATTTGGCTTCATCAATTTCTAATTTTACTCTCCAGATTATAGCATTGCATTTGATCTATGACCCAAATCAAAACAATGTCATTGTCCGGCCTCCAAATATGTGTTGAATCTCATGGATACTCCAAGCTAGTGATAAATATGTAGATCTCTAGCAGCAAGAATGTGTTGAGATGTTTCTGATCCCACCACCCTCCAACATTCCATGAAAGAGCCTTTTCCCACCTTCCCCCAAGGCTAAAGCCAGTGCTGATGGATAGCTACAGCAGTTTTTGACAAATAAAATACTACATATTAATATTAATAAATTTTACATAATGAGGTTCTAATTTTATGACTACTAGTTGTATAGGCTGCATAACACAGTGAAAAGAATACTGTAATATTATATAATAATATATTAGATATCATATAGAATAATAAATAATATAATATAAAATTATGTAATTTTATAATTTATAATTAAATTTTATTATAAATTAAAGTCTGATTTATTTTACAAAATGTTACTGGAATGAACCAATCTCTCTTAACCATCAATTCACAAAGATGAGTTAAATATAACATGCTTGCTATTCTAGCATATAAAGATGCTATTGTTTGACCTGTTTCCAGTAGGACTGGCCTCTGAATTGCTTTTTCAGTAGTGGTAGGGGCACTGGACATGTAAAGTGAAGTATATTCATCTCTCTCTCTCTTCCCAGCCTCACTCTGAGAAACAGACAAAACTTCGGATACTTGAAAACAATCTTCCAACTGTATCCTTTAAAAGACTTATTAGGATGGAAGGTGTAAGCCTCATTAAAAAATTAATTTAAACTACTAGGAGTGGTTAAATCAGCCATGAGCCTGACCTTGTTCAACATAAGGAAAGCGTACTGGGTAGTCTCATATTCTCATAGTGATATGTTCTGCCCCTATACCAGAGGGAGCTCTGGGGAAGTACCTAGCTCCGGTTCTCAAAAGAGAAGGTTACATTCTAACCCCTCACTCTACCTTGTTTTAGATTTCAGGTGTGTAACACCAATGTTACTAGCAGCTGCTGCGGAGGTGTTAAGCCCAACAATACCAGCACACAGGAGGGCTGCTAGCACAGGATCTTTGATCTGATTTTCTGAAGGAAAGAAACTTAAAAGGGTTTAAAATCTCACTTTAATTAAACATACATGTATCATTCACTTAGTTTGGGGGGAAAAGTCAGCACCCTGAACTTCAGAGAAAACATAAACAGAAATTACAAGCAGAAATTATATGAACAGAGGAAATAACACAAATCAGTAGACAGGGCTTCTGTTTGTCCATAGCAATACATACATAGTTACCAGAGAGAGAAGCACCAACATCTGGGTTTTCAAAGCTGGGGTGGGGTAGTGGTCCTTAACAGCTACCCAGAGTCTCGTCTGGCCAAATCACATGGACACTCTTCCAATGAGTGAGCCCCCAAAGCAAAATGCTAACCTCAGAGTATATATACGCTTCTTCAGGGTCAGAGGGCATCATAACCATGTGACTCAAACTCATGAGACTTAGGCTTTCTTGTGAGGTAAGCAGGTTATCAAAGACTCTTGAGTCAATCAAAGGCAAGACTCAATCAAAGGCACTTGATTGCTTTAATACTGAGAAGTACTCCAAAAGAAAAAAACAGCAAAAAGTCCCGCTTTGCTTGCCATTACAAGGTGTTACTCTTGTTAGTTTAAGATTTAATCAGAATAGCCCTCAAACCTCCTTCTTTTAAGGAAAACTTTCTGAGCCTTAGGTAATGTAGGATATGATGGAGTAAGTTGTGTAAACAAGCAGTCATATTATGACATAGTGTTTATAATCAACAAATGGTATAAATCAATATGTAACAGATTGACTACCACATGGCTACACTCAGTTTCTCCCTTTATAAAAGCTTCATAGCTTTAGGAGAGACATATTTCAGAGGGTTTTTTTTTGGGGGGGTACCATTAGTGCTGCCCTGGTCCTCCAATCTGAGAGTGATCGGTCAATACATTACAGTTCCCAAAGGCTGTTCCACTCATTACTTCCAGGAGGGTAAAAGTTAAGCTATGTGAGACCCATCATTAACTCAAGGCAACTTTGCTCCCCCTCATTGTATGGTAACGTGGACCTAGGAGAACATTGGCACAAACAGAAGCTTTGCTGTTTGCCAGCTGCCCCACTTGGGCCATACCCTTAACCTGTCCTGCTGTACCACTTGCTTTATGAATCTGTTCTTGTACAAAGGCAGTACAGTCTCAAGGAGAAACTGGCAGTAGGTCCAAAGTAAACTTTTTCTCTGAAGGTCACCATCTCCTCTCTCACCTTTCACTTCCTCTGTCTTTCTATGTATTAGAAAACCCCATAACACTTACCCCTGGGGATGAGGGTTTGCATTGTTTCTTTCTAGAGCCACTCTGGCTTTTAAAATCAACATTTTGGCTTTGTGGGCATGCCCACAGAGCCTTCTCAGAGACTGGTCTTTCTTTCCTGCCCAGATGGTCTCAGCAAAAGGAAGGGGTTGAATGAGAATGAGTGTATTTGTTGTAAAGAAGCCAATGGCCCATCACATTCCACCCTGCATTTATCCTTCAGCTACTGCATCCTCTATCCCTTTCCCTGCAGGTCTTTGACCATTTATATAAGGGAGTTTAGAGATCATCCAGTCCAAAGTCCAATGTCATTTTATAGATGATGGCCCTAAGGCAAAGAAGTGAAGAGCTTTGCCCAGTCACACAGCTAGTTTGTAATAAAACAGGATGAAAATCCATGTGCTCTCAATCCCAACCAGGCAGCTATGTGATGGACACAGTGGATAGAATGTTAGAACTGGGATCAGGAAGACTTGAGTTCAAACGTTACCTTAGATACGGACTTAGCTGTGTGACCCTAGGCAAGTCACTTAACCTTTCTTATCCTTGATTTCTTCATGTGTAGATGCCTCCCTTGCAGGGTTGTTGCGAACATCATAAGGGTTAATATATATAAAACAAACCTTAAAGTCTTATATATAAATGCTAGCTATTATTATTAACCATTATTTGCATTGTGCCATGTTGCAGGTATGGGAGAGTTTTTGCAGGCAAGGAAAACATTTGGAAGTCTATTCTTGATGTTTTTAAGGTTCAATTGCTGACACCTTTCTGAACTATGTAATTTTTCTACATTTGATCTGATTAGGTCCTGTCTCCTTTCTTGAGACCAGTAATTTAATGGTTAAACCACTTTCTACCTCTACTTGACATGAGGATGAAGCGAGACCCAGCCGATACGCTCTCCAGAGATAGCTAATCAATCACCAGGTTAATATGGTTTAGGAGGAGAGGCCAAATTCTTAGATTAAAAAAATCATTCCTTTATTCTTATGGTCAACATCAGATGGAACTTTCTAACAAATAATTATTCAGTTAAAAGCACACCTGGATCCTGTGAAAAGTTCACAGTACATAGCAGGGGACTTGGGTTACAATTTAATAATGCAGAAAATCCATCATTAGAAAAACAGGAGGGTGTATGCTCTCTGGGAACCTGGTGATAAGTAATCCCTTGACATATACAGATGTCTATTTAAACATGTTTATGTTGCAAAGTGTAGGATAATCTCTTTCCAATCATTCTTAATGGCTTTTCCCCTCCTTCTCCCTGCTTTCTTTTTTCTGTCCTGGTTAAAGTTTGAAATTCAGCAAGTAAGTTACAGCCAACTTTTTTCTTTATTCTTTTGAATGATGATGGACCTAGTCCAAGTCCCCTGGATGCATCCTACATATAAGAGTCCTATCCCAAAGCAACAGATTAAATATAGTATAGCATTAGGACAAAAATCAAACGTATTATTTCCTGACAGCCAAGCCTCTCAGTTGTATAATAAGTTGATTTTTAAATAATCTATTAGGGCATTAGGAAAACCTGCCAGTGGATGAAAAGACTTCTCACACAATGTAAGGGAGAGTTTGGATTTTTTTCCCTTTAGAGCAGGGAGACCATGGAACAATACCTGAGATTTCATTGATATTGGGAACTCCCACTGAAGCCTTTCCTCTGTCAATGTGGATTACTACCTTTTTGGTAATTTATAGTCTTTTAACAGAGCTTCCTTCACTTGATGTTTGTGAACTTGTCTTCTTTAAAAAAAAATTGGTAACTGCATTTCAAAGTAATTGGTTCCCTTTGTAATCCAATGTATTTTTCTTTATACATTTAAAAACATTATTTCTAGAAGGGGTCCCTAGGCTTTATCAGACTGCCGAAGAGGGCAATGACACAGAAAAGATGAGGAACTCTTGTCTTAAATAATTGTCTAAGGGTACTAAGAGGTTAAATATTTGCCCAGGGTCACGCAGGAGGCAGGACTAACTAAACCCAGGTATTCCTGACTAGTAGGCCATCTTTCTATCCAAAACACCATATTGTCTCTTGGTCTTAACATTCTTTCTGAACATACCTGATTGTTACAAAATGTTGTTTAGGAACTACAGAAATTCCTAACAAACACCTGGATATGCCCGTGTGTGCGTGATGATAAACCACAGGAATATGCTCATGAAAATTAGTCCTCAGGTTTGAATAAACATTTCCTTGTTAATAATATTTCTAATTTATGGATTTTCTACCCATCCCCCCACCCACCCAACTCAAAGCTCTTCTACTATGGTCCTCATTTATCTTTATAGGAGATGTAATTAAGAGGTGGGAGGCATTTCAAGATAATTTATTCATGACCCGGAATCCTGAAGTACAGAGAAGTTGGGTGACCGGTCCAGGCTCAGTAGTAGCAGACAAAATTAAGGCTAAAACCCAGCTGAGTGACTCCTGCTGCCTGGCTGTCTTAGTCAACATTAGTTAGCTGTTGTGGCAAAGGTATATTTATAAAATCACAGATTTAGTAGCTGGATAAAACCTTGGAGATCATCTAATCTAACCACCTCATTTTACTGATAACACTGAGGCCCAAAAAGGTTCAGTGGATTTTCCAAGGCATCTCCAAGGCAGAGATGGACTTTGAACCCAGTGACTTCGATTCCAAATCCTGTTGTTTCCACCTCAGTATTCCATGTGTAATGGGGATTGACCGCTGAAAAGCCATCATACCTTTTGGAGGAAGTGGGAAGTGAGATCCCTCCACATCTACCCCACTACTGGAAGTGTGGAGGACAATTCAAAGATTCCTGATACCCTGACAAACTTGACAGATAGAGCGAGATAATTAAGGCTTTCTCTTTAAAACCTCCTCTGAGGGCAACTCTCCTGCTAGGTGGCTAACCTTCTTTGGCTTGGTGAACCAACTTCCTCTCATCCCCTATCATAGGGGCCAAGCGACCAAATCCATCTTTGTTTAGGTATGCCCTCCAGCAAGAGGTCAAGACACATGGGTCATCAGAAGTGTCCCAGTCATGAGGCCAGTGGAAGGGGACATGGCAGATCCTTAACTCCACTGGAAGTTCCCCAGCCAGAGCGTAGGTCTAGCTCCGTTAGAAGTGCTATCCAGACTAGGTAGGTCAGGCTCCCTAATTATCCCCATTAGCCTTGAGCTCTGAACCTGGCCAGACATTGGATTGCTACCGTAATAGTAATAATAACAACAGCAGTCATCATCATTGAAAGAAGCCCTGTCATGTTCTTCTCTGGATCAATTACATTCCCTTTTTTCTGCTGCTTTTTGTTTCATTGTTGTTCAGTCATGCCCAACTCTTTGTGACTCCATTTAGGGTTTTCTTGGCAAAGATACAGGAGTGGTTTGCTATTCCTTCTCTATCTCATTTTACAGATAAGGAAACTGAGGCAAACAGGGTTAAGGGTCACACAGCTAGTAAGTGTCTGAGACCAGATTTGAACTCAGGAAGAT
This sequence comes from Trichosurus vulpecula, assembly GCF_011100635.1. NCBI lineage: Eukaryota > Metazoa > Chordata > Mammalia > Diprotodontia > Phalangeridae > Trichosurus > Trichosurus vulpecula. Next base: position 394,571,335 of record NC_050576.1, on the reverse strand, counting down.
GAATCTTCCTGACTCCAGGCCCAGAACTCTATACACTGTGCCACCTTGATGCTTTTTCTTATCCTCAACTAAAAGGAGCTACGAGACCAGGAACCCTTTAAGATCTCACTTGACTTTATGACATACCTCCCTTGAGCTGCCATGGCCTCTATTACAAATGATAGATTTAAAAGTGAAATCCTTTAAGCACTAGAACTCCTTGTTCATGCCCAGTATGTGTCACTATTTTCTCTAAAGTAGCCGAGGAGGCTTAGTGACTTAAACCCCTCCGTCGGAGTCTTGAGACTCTGTGGAACCACAGGCTTAGCATTTTGGCAGTCTTGATCTCAGCCCTGGGCTTCTGAGGTAGAGGAGAGAAAGCAATAGAAGGAACAGAGACAAATAAACCTTCCCGATCTCTTCTATTGCTTTTTGGCTGATTGGCACGGGCCTTTCTTTGTATCCTCTTTAGCTAGATGGCAATTTCTAACCTAGAAAGCAATGCTGAAAAATGAAGGAAAGCCTTTGAGATGTTATTGTGCCTTGTTGCTTTTGCACCATTTGTCGATGCTGTTTTCTGGTTTTCTCTTTGTTTAGAGTCCTATTGTTGGTAGTTTATTTGCTTTAGTGAACATGGACGGCTTGTGAATTTGATGAATATTTTAGAGCGCTGTCATGTCAGCCGTAATGTATGGGTTGGGTATATTAACCTCCACAATGCATAATGCATTCGACCTGTCAGTGTGGTACAAGAACAAACCCAAATCCACATGAATAATTTCTTAGGAACATATACACACTTAGGGCTGGAAGGAGGGTAAGAAGCCCATCTAAATTCAGCTTCTTTTAAAGGAGAGAAATTGCAACTCCTATAACTTTATTTTAAAAATACTCTTCTCATTTATAAAATAAATTCAAAGGAATTTTACTGAGGGTGGCAAATGTAGCAGAAATGGCCCATTAAATCAGTGTTTGTGAGGTGGAGTTCAGACCTACTAAAGATGCACATAGGCATGCCCTATTAGCTAAATGTTAAGATCATAGGTTTAGAGCTGGAAAGATCATTAGCTTCATTTTACAGATGAGGAAATTAAGGCCCAGAGAGTAGCTTCCCTGAGGTCACAGTAGCGGAGGCAAGTTTTGAACCCAAGACCTTTGATTTCAAATCCAATACTATTTCTACTGCCTTTTAAGATAATGGTAGTTATCATTTAGGAAAAAAACCAAAAATTTGAACCTTTATCAGCAATTATTTTCCCAAAATCAGAAAGGATATATCAACAAAGGAACCAATTAGCTAGAATTATTGATAATGTCAATAAGAACATGAAATCAAGCTTTACCACAGATAAGTCACAATGTGGAGCATCATAAACCACAATTTGCAGATAATAGGGAATTCATAGTATGTAAAAAGTCTAATTTATAAAAGGAGGAAGTGGCTTCTCTTGGCAAGTTTCCTCATAACTTTAGATAACACTGGAGTAGGATGAATGGAAAACTCACATGTAATTCGCTTCAAAGTAGAATTCATAGAATCACTAAAAGTGATTTTAAAAAAACATTGGATTGCCATCTGGAAGGGACCTTGGAGAGTATTCTGACTTTGCGGATGAGAAAACAAGGGATCAAAGAGGTAGTAGCTTACCCAAGGACATAGAGTAAAATAAGAGGCAGGGCAGAGATGCACAAAAATCTTGTGCCTAATGAGAGATGGTTATCTTTGGAGAGAAAATGAGACATGGGAAGTTTTGAGTGGTGGAGGTGGAAGAGATGGCCAGATAGTGGAACTGACATGATTGGGCATGGATATCAATAGTAAAAGAACAAGGTGACCAGGGGCTGGATGAGCAGGAACAGGGAGCAGATTGCTGATTATTTGCAGCTTGTGCATAGAAGGAGTAGGTTCCATACCATCTTCCATAAGTGACTGAATTATCTTGGAGTATCATGGAGATGTAAGGGATAACTGGGAGGTGGTGAACCTGCCCATGCCCCTCTGTTATTTTATGGAACATACAGGGGAAAGTGGAGATGAATGGATTCACATACCTCTTGTCTCTGAAAGTCTGAAAGGAATGGTCAATGGAGTGCCAGCTGCTTTTCTTAATTACTAGTTATTTACCCTGCATTTTGTTTTAAGTAAATGTCTTTTTACATGACCATGCTGTCATGTGATTGATTCTGACTAATAGTCACATGAAGATGGGGGCTTACGAGCAAGAATTTTGAACAAATGCTGTACCCAAACAGATTCTAGAAAACTGAGCGTGATTACTATAATAGTAACATAGTAAAGATTTAAACCCAGGGCCACTGGTTCCAAATCAAATGCTTTATTACAGCACATTGCCTCTCACATAGTTTTGTTCCATAAAGTCCCATGAAGTAAGTGATTGGCTCTAGGTTAGGCACCTTGTTAGAGCTGAGAGCAGGATCTAGGTTTTTTGACTCCCAAGTCAAAGACTTTTTCATGATAACTAGTCATCTTCATGATAGACCTTGGATCTATCCAAGTTAAATCAGTCAAATCAATGGCATGTTGTCATCTGACTCAACTTTCCAACTCAGATCAAATGAAATCAACAAATACTGAACTCACCTAACCTGGAGTGCATTGAGGAGCCAAAAAATCATAAATGCATGTGACCCAAAGGGCAGCGAAGAAATGTATGATGGCTATTAGCAAATGCAAACACATTAACAAAAGATACATTATTAAAGGCATTATCAATTATGTGCATGAATAGATAAAAAATGAGCTGGTCACATACTGAGTGTGAAGGTCAGTTAACACATGGACAACCTGAGTGTTGTACTGGCTTTCATGAAATAATACCAATTCATTGAGTAGTTAGTCATTGGAAGACTGATAGGAGGTCATGGGCAAGACACATATAGGATGAGAAGCCAAGGATAGGTTACCATCTGTCGTGGTGGAGAGAGTAGACAAAGATGAGGACATGACTTTGTGATGCATTAAAATGCTTTCTATGTACATCAACTGTGTTTAGTGAGCTTGTTTTAGTGGAAAGAACACTGGGTCTGGAATCAGAAGACCAAAGTCTGAATCCTTCATTTGATACCTACTAATCATGTGATCTTATGCAAACATTTTATCTCTCTGGGTCAGTTTCCTCATCTATAACTAAGGAATTAATAGCAAATAATAGCTAACATTTATAGAGTGCTTTAAGGCTTCAAAAGTTCTTTACAAATGTGATCTCATGGATGCTCACAGCAGTCCTGGGAGGACGGTCCCTATTTAACAAATGAGTCTTCTAGTGCCTCTGGGCGCCTTTGAAGTAAGTCAGGTGCTTATAAAATTTATGTGTAATGGAAAGTCACTAAATGTAAGGGAAGGCAGAGGCTATGTCTCTTCCATTCCTAGACAACTCAAGTCTAGAATACTGTTCTGTACATGAGAGGGCACTGGAATGTTGGAAATGCATTATCAACTATTAATACTATTGATTCATAATTGATCTATTATTGGCTATTTCAGTCTTTCAGGAGCCTGAAAGAGGATATTAGGCTCCAAAAAATAGGTTGGAGAAAAACATACTTCCTCCCTCCCTCCCTCCCTTCCTCCCTTCCTTCCTTCCTTTCTTCCCTCCCTTCCTTCCTCTTCTCCCTCCTTTCCTCCCTCCCTCCCTCCCTCCCACCCTTCCTCCTTTCCTCTCCTTCCCTCCCTCTCTCTCTTTCTCTTCTTCCTTCCTTCCTTCCTCCCTCCCTCACTCCCTTCCTTCCTTCCTCTTCTCCCCACTTTCCTCCCTCCCTTCATTCCTTCCTCCCTTCCTCTTTCCCTCCTTCTCTCCCTCCCTTCCTTCCTTTCTCCCTTCCTTCCTTCCTTCCTTCCTTCCTTCCTTCCCTCCCTCCCTTCCTCTTCTCCCTACTTTCCTCCCCTTCTATCTCACCCAGGCTAGAAATGAAGTGTCCACTCACTAGCCCAATCCCAATACTAGCTGGCAGAGAATTTTTCTGACCTGGCCTGGTTCATCCCTCCTTAGGTATCCTGGTAGCCTTCCTGGAGGCTCCTGGGAGGTTACCGTATTGGTACTGGATCTAGTGTAATCAAATGATGAATTTTTGTCCTATTATGGCTTAGAACTTCTGAACTCAATCCACTTGCCTCACTCCCCAGCAGCAGTAGGCATATGCTACCACACCGAGGTTGGGCCTGCGATTTAAAAAAATTTAAGGAGCTCTTGCTGTGGAAACTCTCTTCACTGATGCACATTTGAAATAAGAGAAACTGACTCAATGTGGACATGTTTGTCATGTTTAATTAGTGTTTTCTTATTGATAACTGACTGTTTGCCAGCACTCAGTATTGTATGAGAAGCTATGATGTTCCTGAGTTGCTGTTTGTCCTTTGTTCTTGAAGAGGACCATGACACCAGGGAGGTGATGCCATGAAATGCAAGTGAATTGGATATAAGTGAGGGAGGGCTGTACAAAGTCATCAGCCTCACTTTCTCCTCCAGAGCCATCTGGGTCCAGTGTCAAGATGTAGATCAGGATGACTGGAGATGGCCCTGGATGTATGGGAGACTTTGGCCTTTTTAAGCTAACGTCTTTAACAGGTCTCAGTTTGACTGAGACAACACACCCGTCGCACTACTGACTGGATACATATCAAATATATGTAATCTTATTTAATTCCAGGTACAGATTTCACTGACTGCTGAAAAATCAAAGTATTATGGTTCAGTGTTTGTGGCAGGGGAATTCAACAGAAAGTTTTCATTACGCAGAGAACCTGTTGGGTATATTTGTAACTGTTTTCTGCTGATTTGTTAATTTTCCTTCCTGTCGCTTCTGCCTTTAATGCTGAATGATGAGTGCGGTCAGAAAGGAAACATGACATACTATAAAGATTTGAAAATAGAGAAAGCACTGTTTGCAAAAACAACAAAGAGACCCATTATGGGTGAACACAGAGAAAGTAAACACATGCTGGCGCTGTTCAAAGACTGGCCGTTCAAAGGAATATTGCCACAAATAAAAGACAAGTGAGAACAAGAATCCTCTGATAACCCTTCACCCAATTGGAGAAATTGAGGGATTTCAAGTGAAGGAGACCAAAGTTAGAATGACCTCTTGTAACCTCTTGGATTTAGTTTTGCTAAGGGTAATCAAACAACTTTTATGTGGCTGTTTGTGGCAGATGAGAAGAAGAAAAATTCTCAAAAGTCACGGATTCCAGTTTAAATGAGACATTTATTAGATGAACTCAGCTACAAATGGCAGATAGTAACACCACATTTAGCAACATTATCAGTCCCAGATGGAAACGACCGGAGTATTAGTGGTAATAGAATAATGAGGAACAGTGGGCTTATAAACTGCAACTCATAATCTGAAGATGTTAGGAAGGCTGATAGAGCATAGAGCTTCATGTAAGGTACAGATTTCCTTTTGTTTAGTGATGATCGTACTATCATTAATTAAATTACAATTATGAAGGTGCCATGGATTATTTTTTTCTTGCAATTTCTTCTATCCTTCTGATAAGTTTCCTTCTCCAGAGTGTCCCCATTTTTATACATGAGGAACTGAAGCAGTTGGGGTTAAGTGAATTGCCCAGGGTCACACAGCTAGCAAGTTTCTGAGGCTGGATTTGAACTAGGATCTTCCTGCCTCCAGGCCTGATGCTCTATCCACTCCACCACTTAACGACCCAAGAAATCACATTAGCTAACTGCAAATTCTGCCAAGGTGAATGATGGGTCTCTTTAAGAGCATCAATAGAGCAGGGTTTTCTTTTTTTTGTAGTAGTGAGCTCCCCATTGTTAAATGTGTTCATGCAGAATCTGGATGGCCTCCTATCAGGGATATTGTAGAAGAGATTTTGGCATTGGTTGGGAAGTTGTACTATATTTACATATTTTATGTATATATGTGTAAATATATATACACACACACACATACACATATGTGTGTGTAGCAAGGCCTCACAAATTCTGAGGGTGGTCCCCGTATATCTGTCATGGGGGTGTCATTATGTGAGTCAAAGAGAGGCAGAAAAGATCTCTCCAGCTTCTCCTCCGCTCCCCGTCTCTGAAAGAGACTTTAATTCCTGCTAGGAGTGGAAGCAGGAAGCTGGGGCCAGAAGCCACTCTATTGTCCTCAGAGAGAGGTTGCTGGACTAAAATTATACATCTCTTATCTGCTCCCTTAATTATTGTTATCCTAGAGGATGAGATTTTCAGGTTCAAGCTAACTTCTGATCACTGATTCATTAATGGAGCGAGGAGGATCCCAAGCTTTATATCTAAGACTTGATTCTTTCCCCTCCCCCATTCCAATTACACAATGAACCACATAACGTTTAGCCAAGAACACCCATTTTTCCAAATCATAGCAAAACAGAAATCAGTGAAGGTATATGCAGAATAATATATATCAGACAGCGTGGAGTGAAGGAGCTTATCCACCAGGAGCAAGGAAACTCTGTTCAAACAACAGAGAGAGCTGTGGATCTCCCCCAAGGGGTAGCAAGCTGGGAATGAGGACACGACGGAGACTACTGGTTCCTCCTGTGTCTTCCTACAGTCTTTTCCTTTAGCGACCTGAAGTGGAGTTGGCCTCCTCCAACTTCCCTCTCGAAGGTGGAAGGCAGAAGCATTTGAAGTGACTTCAGGGCACTCAGTGACTCAGAGCTTGAAGAGAACTCTGAAGCTTCAAACTTGGTGATTTGAAGAAAGCCTGAGCAAGAATGATTAGACCGAAGAGCATGAAACTCTCTGAGGCTCCCACCATCTCCATTCTGTCTCTCCAGCAGGGTGGCACATTCATCTCCATCAATGAAGAGAGAGTCTCACACCAATGGGCTTTGGGACTGGTATGCCCCGCCCAGACATGCATACTCACATATATAAAAATACATATGTACACATGTGTATATGTGCAATATATAGGACTAAGAATATACTAATATATAAATACAGTTGTGTATATATACACATGCATATACACACAGAGCTAGGTGATGCAGTGGGTAGAGTACCTGGCCTGGAGTCAGGAAGGCTCATCTTCCTGAATTAAAATCTAGGCTCAGATACTTACTATGTGACCCTGGACAAGTCACTTAGCCCTGTTTGCCTAAGTTTCTCATCGGTAAAATGAGCTACGGAAAGAAATAGCAAATCATTCCAGTATCTTTGCCAAGAAAATCCCAAATGTTGTCACAAAGAATTAAACATGACCAAAAAATTACTGAACAACTCAGTGTGTGTGTGTGTATGTGTGTGTATACATATACATATACAGATACAGATGTAGATATAGATATAGATATAGATACAGATTCTTCCCTGAAAGTATATAAGATTCTTGAGGGCAAGAACTTTCATTTTTGTCTTTGCATCTCTAGTGCCGGCACACGGTAGGTACTGTACAAAGGCAACAAGATTGATTGGTCTCTAAGGTCCCTTAGATGGCTAAGGTCCTACAATTTTAACAATATCACTCAGGCAACAAAATTTGCAAGGGTGCAAACTACCTTCTCTCTGTGAACCAAAATCATTTCAAGCACATGTTTGAGCAACTTTTCAGCAAAGGGAAAAAAAATAGAAACTAGTAGAAACTTGTCTTGAAAGAGAGGTCAGAGCTGAGGTATTAGCAGCTGTGAACCCTGGTTTAGGTGACATAAATGGGTTCCAGATAGGTTGTTTATGTTTATCACGGTGCCAGCAATTCACTAAGCACCCAATAAATAGCAAACAATGCCAAGCCTGAATATTTCTTCCTAAGTGAACATCTGAATCTGAACATCTGGCAAAATATGAATCCATGTGCTAAATGACTTCGGGCAGAAGAAGCCTTGTCAAAAGAATGGAGGAATGAGAATGAACAGATTCAGGTTTTCAGGTGAATTTGTTATAGAGGATTCATGGTATAGTGGAAGGAGAACCATGCAAAGACCTGCGTTCAAGTCCAGGCTTTGTCATTAAGTAAATCACTTTCTCTGAATCTGTTAAAATGGGGATAATCACATTTGCACTCTGGTGTTCACAGGGTTTTGAGGCTCAAACAAGCAAATCCACATATGGTACTTTAAAGTGGAATATGAAAGTCAGCCACTGCATTTATAACACAGTGGTGCCAAACTTCATGTGAAGCAGGAATATGACCCTAAAGGTTGTCAAGGAAGAAGGAGGGTTAAAGAGATGTAGTGGAAAGAACCTGAGTTCTGGATTCTGAGGACTTGGGTTCAAATCCTGATGTTGATGTTCGTAATGTGACTTTAGGAAAATCACTCCATTTCCCTCAACCTCAGCTTCAATAGGGCCTCAAAATCAGTGTGGCTAATTAGCTAATGTCTAAGGTCTCTTCTAGTCTAAATCTTCTGATTTAGTGCAGCATGCCCACCTGACAGAGGCACAGGTTGTATTGCCTTGGCTTACCCATCAAATGCTGGAGAGCATCAAATGCTTATTGATTAGCAATTACACCGAGAAAAGAGCCTTTGGATGCAGTCCAAGGTAGGATAATAGAGGTGGAAAACCAGCTCAGGGATAGAAGCTCAGTGGAGAATTTAAAGAAGGGGCTGTCTTACTTTCCCATTTGTATTCCAAGTGCTTGGCATAGTGCTGGGCACACTGTAAGCATTTAATAAATGCTTTTTCATCCCTTCATTCATTTGCTCACTCATCCATTAATTCTGTATAATCACAGAATTTTAAAGCTGGAAGAGTTCTTAGAGAATGAATGAACGAATGAATGAAAAAAAACATTTATCAAGTGCTTATGATATGTGCTAAGTGCCGAGGGTACAATAGAAAAGAAAGTCCCAGCTCTCAAGAAGCTCATATTCTAACGGAATTCACATATGGAAGGGTTCAGCTGCAAGTGAGATAGAAAAGACCCCTTTGTCCTTAGATGCCAAGGTCACCCACTGCATCCTGGGCCACCACCAGTCATCCTGACTTTCGTCTTCCGCTGGATTTTTGATGACTCTGGAAGAGAGAATGAGGCTGATGACTTTGCACAACTCTGCCTCACTTACATCCAGTTCACCTAGGAGTCAGGAATCACCTGTAATGTCATTGGTCGTCTTCGAAAACGAAGGACCAACAACAGCAGCAACAAGACCATAACAATGGTGCAAAAGCAAAGCAGATGGCAATACATAATATTGAATGGCATTTCCACTGGAAAAAAATCACATCAGTTTCTGATGTTGAACCAAGAACTTTGGTGACAAGACCTTTGTATTCTAGGTCTCCAAGAGCAGCAGAATCAGTTGTCAAGCCTTATCTCCACGGGAGTTCTTTCCCGGAATGATGGCTGTGGGCACTTGGGATCATTAAGTCCTGCTCTTTTATTTTGCAGATAAAGAAACTGAGGCTTAGAGGTGAAATGCCTCGTCCAAGGAAATCCCAGATTGAGCCAGTTAAGGAGAAGAATGACAGTGCCAGACTCTGTGATCTATTGCAATCCAAACAAAATCATCTTAGTCAATTGATGCTCTTCCCTGCAAAGACAGGTTATTTTTGGCTTTGCATTCTTTACTTTAAAAACGAGAATCAGGAAGATGAAGTGAGGCAGATGATCAGTCTTTTCAAATGATCAAGGCCTGTGGAATTCAGCAGGGTATCTCTTTGACCTCTGCAAAGGGGCCACAAACCCTATTTGCCTTGGCCTGTTTGTTGTGCCTGGCATGAATGAGGTGTCAAGCTGTAGTCCTGACCTGGCTTTTATGTGGGTACGTGCCCGGTGTCTTACGCTAAATGCCAGGTTTGTGTCAGGAGCACATTTTTTGCAATGATCCCCTCAAGTTTTATCTTTAGCCTCCAGATGACAGGGAAAAGTCTCCCACATCAAGAGCCTGTCACATAGTCACCCCCTTGGTCGTTCAGCTGGGATGGCTTAGAACCATGGAGGGAATGAATAAGAACAGAGAAACTTGTAACTGGTTAGGAAGAGGCAAAGATTATGACTAAGCAACAGCGATACAATTTTTGGAGAAGGGAAAAATGTCAATTAGCTTCTTTTTTCCCCCTTTTTGTTATTCAGTCATTTCAGACTCTTCGTGACCCCATTTGGGGTTTTTCTTGGCAAAAATCTTGGAGTGGTTTGCCATTTCCTTCTCCACCTCATTTACAGATGAGGAAACCGTGTCAAACAGGGTCAAGTGACTTGCCCAGGGTCACACAACTAGTAAGTATCTGAGGCTGGATTTGAACTCAGGAAGATGAGTCTTCCTGACTACAGACCAGGCATTCTATGCACTTTGGCTCCACCTAGCCGCCTGTTAGGCACTGAGGACACAAAGAAAGGCAGAAACAGTCTTTGCCCTCAAGGATCTCATATTCAAATAGGGTTGACAACATGCAAGATATACCAGGTGAATTGGAGGGCAAGTTACTCTTTTGGGTGCCAAAATGTGTTTTTCGGTAGGTCCTATCCCCTTCCTTCCTAAAGCAGAGGATGGGAAATGAATAGGGACTGAGAGCTGTGATTTCACTGGTATGATGAACTCCTGGATGAGGACACTACCTCTGCAGATGCAAGTCAGCACTTTCTGGGCAATTTATAGTCTTAGAAAGCTGCCTGGTGTGCTAAAAGGTTAAATTACTTGCCTTGGGTTGCAAAGCAAGTACATGACAGAAGCAGGATATGATCTCAGGTCTACTTGGCTTAGAATCCAGTTTGCTACCATACAATATCTGGAATGTTTATAAACTCCATCTATCTGTCTATCTATCCTTCCTTCCTTCCTTCCTTCCTTCCTTCCTTCCTTCCTTCCTTCCTTCCTTCCTTCTTTCTTTCCTTCCTTCCTTCTGTCTGTCTATCTGTCTATCTATTTGTCTATCTATCTACCTACCTATCATCTGTCAACCTGGAAAATAAGTTCTCACCACCATACTCCTTGGTATTGTCAAGTGGTTCCACATTAGAAATTGACATGATTTTATCAGTGGAAAAGACATTAAAGAAACATGACCATCTGCTTAGCTGCTGTACCCCAAGGACCATAGGACTTTGACATCTCATTTACAGCTGAAACCTCCTACATGTGTTGTTTCTCCCGTTAGAATATATGCTGCCTGAGAGCAGAGACTGTCTTTGCTTTTTTATTTGTGCCCTCAGCAATTAACGTAGTTTTGCACATAGTAGGCACCTAATACATATTTTTTTTCATTCATTCAATATAATTTGACCTTTACCTTATGACTCAGGCTTATGATTATAAACACCCACTATTAGACTGGGCAGTGATGATGCAGTGATGCCCCTGGGAGCTGTTGTGGCAAGGAGGGCTTTTTGCTCTGCTCTGGCTAAGTGACCCCAGACTGAATGTTACAGAGCTAACAAGCAGACAGAAGTACTAGTCTGTTTTATGTTCTTCTGTCTCCTCCATGTGCCATCAGCTGTCAGTTCTTACCGCTCTGTTTACTGACACTAAAAACTGTTACCTTATTTTCTACACAAATTGTACTTTTCCTGTGGTGGAAAACATGCCATGCAATGATTCAGTGCACAAAGGACTTTTTTTGTTTATTTCAGGTCAAACTATGTTTTATTTGACGGTTAACATTGCTAGAAATATGACTTCTGGATAAATGGAATCTTACTTCCATTATTTATGTATACATACACATTATATGTGCATGTATGTTATATTTTGATGATTTACATGTAGAAAAGTGTATATAGTTCTACATGTCAATCCCATGTAGCTATAAATTCTTATATATTTTTATATGTAAATTACAAAAAAAAATATGCAATAATCATAAGATTTCCAAGCAGTATCTTACCAATAATAGAATGATCCAATGTAATTATTCATTTAAAAATCTTCCTAGGTGCTCACTATGAAGTGTGGGAGGAGGTACTATGATAGCCACTGGGGTAAACACAAAGATAAAGAAGAGAGGGTCCCTTCTCAAATCAATTCAATGAACAAACATCTGAATGAATGAATGAATTAAAAAGTATTTACTAAGCGCCTACAATGATCCAGGCATTGGGTTAAGCACTGGGATTACAAATACAAGCATACAAGACAGTCCTTGCTCTCAGACTGTTACATTCTGATGGGTTAAGACAGCGTATATAAAGGGAGCATGAAAGGGAAGGGGCCGGTAAGTCTATTTCAGGCAAGACAAAACAAAACCTTATCTGTCAGAACACAGGATTCTAGGGAGGAAAGACCAGATTCTGGTGGGAGCTGAATGAGTAGCACGGCCAGAGTGCGGGCAATCTTGTTTGGAAAAGGCTGGGAATATTTCTTAAATGCTTATTATGCAAGAGACATCAGGGATACAAATAAAACCGTCCCTTTCTTGAGGAGTGCACTTTCAGTCAGGGGAGAGGACACAGGCATAATTAAACAAATGTAGAGCATATACATAGTTCTACAAAGCAACTTCAAAAGGGAGAGAACTGAAGAATTGATACCACCTGAACTGAACTTTGAAGGAAGCTAGAGATTCCAAGGGCGGCTAGGTGGTGTAGTGGATTGAGCGCCAGATTTGAAGTCAGGAAGACCCGAGTTCAAATTTGGGTTCAGACACTTGACTATCTGTGTCACTTAACCTCATTTGCCTCAGTTTCCTCATCTGTAAAATGAGCTGGAGAAGAAAATGGTAAACCACTTTGCCAAGGAAACTCCAAATGGGGACATGAAAAGTTGGGCACAAATGAAACAACTGAACAAGATTTCAAAAGATGGAGGTGAGGAGGGAGTACACTCCAGATATTGCAAATGCTTGGAGGCAGGAGATAGGAGATTGTGAACGGAGACTAGGAAGCATGTTGGTTTGACTGGAACAGATTAAATCAGAAGAGAAAAATTCTGACATAAGAACAGAGAGGGAGGTGGGAGCCAAAGTGTAGAGGGCTTTAAATGGCATACTGAGGCTAGGATGTATGTATGTATTCATGCATGCATGCATGCATGTATGTATGTATACACATGTGCATGTGTATGTGTATACGCACACATATGTGCATACTCTGTGTATGTATATCCCTATACATACACAATATACATATACATACATATACACATACATACACACATATATACCCACAAAGATACATATATATATGTACTTTATCCTAGAGGCAATAGGAAACCTGAAAAGGTTTTTTTTCTTTTTCTTTTACTTTATTTCAGACAAATACTAAAACTTAAATACATAATAAGAAAAGAAAAAGAAACATTATAAACTTATAAAACAAGGAAAAAACACATGATGTGCACAGCAGAACGTAGGAGAGGATTCAGAATATATAGCAACAGAGACGGTTTTTGATAAGAGAAATAACATGGCCAGATCTCAGTTTTTAGCAATATCAGTCTGGTAAGGGTGTGGAGATGATGAATAGGAGAGGGAGGAAATGGTAGGAAGGGAGACAACTCCTGTGATAGCCCAGGTAAGAGGTGAGGAAAGCCTTACAGTTACACAGGGAAGATGACATGTATGACAATGACTATAATACATGACAGAATGTGATGGGGACATGAGGATGAATAAAAGGTGATGAGCATTCAGAGGAGAGAGAGATTACCTCTTGGCTTTGTATGACAGGCATTTGAGAACTGGCAGGATTTCAAGGATGAGAGATAGGGGAAAGCACATTTTGAGTGGGGGGGAAAGTGTGATCAGAGACACTGAAGCAGAAAAGCAAAGGGGTAGCCAGTTGGGCGGGAGGTATGGCTTTCATGGGGGCAGTCAAGTGAGAAAAGTAACATAGGTCCACTGGCCACCACAGCTTACTGCTTCTCAAAGGAGTGAGCTTAGTCAGTCAGTAGATTTCAGATAACGGTTCTTGCCTATAACTCTCATAATCCTTTACTTCTCCACTTCTGGTATGGACTGGGCATGGTCTCTGGAGCAACGTGAAGCTCAACCCCAGACCAACACAGACACCTGTGAATGTGCCCACTCACCATGATGATTCTGGCAAGGGAGAAAAAATCAGCATCTGCCTTGAGGAGGCACCAGCACCACATCTGTATTGCACCTCCCTACACTTTCTTGCTCCACTCACTCTTATGGCATACTCTGATTACCATCATGTATTGGTTAGTCTGATCTAGACACAACAATCCCTTTCCCTACTCACTCCCCTAAATACTTTTACTTACTCTCCTGACAGTTGGAAGTGTAAATTGGAGCTAGATTGTGGATGGTCTGGAATGTTAGGCTTGTGTGTTTGGACTTGTTTGGGAGCTATCAAAAGGTTTTAATCAGGAGAGTGACAAGATCAGAACTATGCATTAGGACAATTAATCTGGTAAGATTAGATTATGGTGTTGTTTTGCTGTTGTTGTGCCTTCTTTCTCAAAGAGAGCCAAAGACACCAGCAGGATGATGTCTTGACTTGGAAGTGAATTGGATTTAAGTGAGGCAGGGCTGTGCAAAGTGATCAGCCTCACTATCTCCTCCAGAGCCATCTGAGTCCAGTAACAAGTAGATTATGAGGCAGAATAGGAAAGGAAAAAGAATGAAGTAAGGGAAGCTAGTTAAGAAGTTCAGTCAGTCAGTCAACAAGCATCTACCTTGTTGTTAACATATGCCTACTGTATACTAGACATCACGTTAAGCACTGGGGATGCAAAGAAAGGCACCCCCCCCTCCCAAACCGACACAAGCCAAAACACCTCCCCAACCCCCCACCAAAGTCCCTGCTGACAGTCTAGTAGTCTAGGTGAGAGCTAATGAAGGCCTTTTTGAAGATAGTGGCAGCGTGAGTAGAAGGACAGGACTGATGCCAGAGGTTTTGCAGAGAGAGAATTCAAATCACTAAACATTTATTAAGTGCCATGCTGGAGCAGTGGAGAGAGTGCTTGGTCTGGAGTCAGGAAGACCTGGGTTCAAATCTGGCCTTAGAAACTTCCTAGCTGTGTGATCTTGGGCAAGTCACTTAACCCTGTTTGCCTCAGTTTACTCATCTGTAAAACGAGATGGAGAAGGAATTGGCAAACCACTCCAGTACCCTTGCCAAGAAAACCACAAACAGGGTCATGAAGAGTCAGACACAAGTGAAACAAATAAAGAACAGCAACATAAACTGCCTATAAATGAAAAAACAAAAACAAAACCAGAAAGGTTTTATGTTCTATTGGCAACAGCTTTTGATGATTGATTGAGGGGTAGACTGAAAATGAGGAACTAAAAATAACTTCAGGATTCTGAATGAATAATTAGGAGAATAGTGGTGCCATTACCTGCAGTAGGGGATTCTGGAGTAGGAGCAGATGGTAGTGGAAAGATGATGAGTGAAATTTTAGACATAATGATTTGAAGGTTCTGGGGGGGGGGTCATTTAACTGGAGATGGATGGGTAGTTGGAGATGTGGATCTGAAGTTAGGAATGAAAAGTTGGGGCTGGAAAATTTGCAATTAATTTAAATAGAGGTCATAGTTCAGCCTATGGGAATAGACTAAGGTCACAAAAAGAAAACAGAGAAGAACAGGAGGCAAAAAGGAGACATTCTTTCCTTATTTAAAAATATTCAACAAAATGATCAGAAAGTCCATCAATAGGTCTTAACTAGTTTCATACAGGCCATGGAATCAGACAATAGATAAAGATCCTAGTCCGACACCTTCAAAAATAAAGATGAAGAAACCAAGACCCAGAGATGTTAAGTGACCTTCCAAGGATCACAGAGCTAATTAGTGTCTGAGGTAGGATTCAAACCTACATCTTCCTGATTCCAATGCCAGAGCTCCATCCACTATACCACACTATCAATAAAATATTCCAGGTTGAGTCTGCAGTTGAAAACAGGGAACTTTCTAGAGCTGATCCCAGGTCTTGCCCACTCTAGCTCACAGAGATTTATATCTACTTTGTCCTCTGCCAGAGAGATAGGACTCAAGAAAGGTCTCATTTGGTTATTCAGAGTGGAGTTAGGGATGGTAAATATATGCAAGGACACCCAGTGGCAAACCAACCAACCAAAGTAATAGGGAGGAAATCTTACATAGATGTAGACTTAGACATAGACGTAGGCATAGATACAGACATAGATGTATAGACATAGACACAGAGACACAGACACAGACATAGGCACATAGACATAGACATATAGACATAGACATAGACACAAACACAGACATATAGACATAGATATATAGACATAGACATATAGATATAGACATAGACAGACATATAGACATGTAGAAATAGACATAGACACATAGACTTAGACATACACAGACACAGACACAGACACAGACATAGACACAGACATAGACATGGGTGTGAAGGCAGAACAAAGGTTTGTAAAAGACCTATCTGAAGCACTCTACTGAATGAAGGGCAGCCTGGGAGTGAAAGTACCATATCCAGCATCACATATTCAATCTTCGGAAAGTCCTGTTGACTTGCTATAGAGAAAATAAATCTGATAGCCATGGACTATACCTTCTGGGCTTAGCCATTTGGCTTATGAATATATGTTACATCTTCTGTTAACCTTAATCTACTATTTATCTCACATTAAAAAAAAATTGAGGCAGCTAGGAGGCATAGGAGAGAGAGAGAGAGAGAGAGAGAGAGAGAGAGAGAGAGAGAGAGAGCGTACCGGGCCTGGAGTCAGGAAGACCTGAGTTCAAATCCTGCCTCAGTCACTCACTGACTGTGATGCTGGGCAAGTCACATAACCTATCTGCATCAGTTTCCTCAACTGTAAAATGGGGGTAATAATATCTCCTACCTTCTAGGATTATTGTGAGGATCAAATAAGGTATTTGTAAAGCGCTTAGCACAGGGCCTGGAACATAGTAGGTGCTTAATAAATGTTTGTTCCCTTTTCTTCCTCTTATAGCCAATCCTCTCACAAAGCCTAGTGATCCTACCCTTGCAATATTCCTTACATGTATCCTCTCTTCTTTATTCCCATTATTAGCACTCTAATTCATGCTGCCATTATGAACCAGCTGGACTAGGCAGGCCTCCTACCAGATTTTCCCATGTTCTCTTCTTGCTCCAAATCTCCTGTCACTATGCTGTGAGTCTTATTTTCCTTACATAGATTGTTCTAAAGTCTTAGTGCAATTCTGAGCTTTGATAGCTTGGAACTGCACTAAGACTCTTGTAATATCCTTTACATTCATCTGTTCAAAACACTTCAACTGTTACCTGCTGCCTATGGAATAAAGTTGAATTTCCTAGTCCGACCTTCGAGACTCTACAATCTGTCGCCCCTCAGCCTTTTCAGCTGTATCATCTCATCCTGGATGACCTGCCATATAACGTATCCCTGTCATTCTGCCACACCCTACTTTTTCCCACCTAGACCAGACAGACAGGACCATGCTTGCTCCCTAGGGGAGTTTAGCCACTCAGTTTTGGAATTCCTCCCCGGCCCCAGTTGTACTGATTGGTGAGTGCAAACTCTAAATCTGGGCAGTCCCAGACTGTGCTGCACATTCCTCTGTTCTCTACCTCTTGAGCTAGATAATAATCTCAAACTAGTACTACCATTGTTTCTGGAAAAGGTATAAGTATGCAATGGGCTGAGTGTGCTAGCATACCCCACTCCCAATGTCTGGTATTACCATTGGATCTTTCCTTTCTCCATTGGGGTGGGGAAGTGAACCAGAAGAGTGAGGACCATAGAAACAAAATGAAACAGAGTATATTATTTTTCCTCTGAAACCTACTCTCTCTCCCCCTTTAATATTTTTGTCTGTGGCATTGAAAGGCAAGAAGTGCTTTTAAAGCACTTATGTGAGATGTATATGTTAAATATGAGCAAAAACCAACAATAAAAAGTCCCTACTTTCAAGTAGCTGATATTCAAATGGGAGAAAACAATCAATAAAAATGTATTAAGTGCCTACTCATTACTACTATGTGCCAGGCACTGTGCTAAGTGCTGGGAATACAAAAGGAGGCAAAAGATAGTCCTTGCCCTCAAAGAGTCTAATGGGGGAGACAATGTGCAAGCAAATATATACAAAATGAACTATATGTATGTATGTATGTATGTATGTATATATATACACTCAAAAGGAGCTGAAAAGATTATATGTGTATGTGTGCGTGTGTGCGTGTGTGTGTGCATGCGTGCGTGTGTGTGTGTGTGTGTGTGTGTGTGTGTATGTAGAGGGGTGGCATGGTTTTTTAGTCTGGAAAGCCAAAGGCATAGCCAGGATGGGGATGAAAATTGGCCAGCCTGGGCACTTCCCCAAAATGGAGGCCCCAGAAGAGAACTCACCATTGGGGAAAAGGGCTGGCATAGCAGACGGATGTTCTAGAATGGAAGGCTCCCAGGCACTGAATGAGGTTCTAGGGTGAGACTGCATCTAAGGCATTATGTTGAAGATGGGAAAGTCAGAAGTATGGCAGAGAGGGGTACCATCATTCACCTATGGTCAGGGGGAGGGCAAATGATGAAGAGTACACACTCAAACATACCAATACACACGCACACACACACACACACACACACAGAGGCACACAAGGCCTGTATAATTTTGGGAAAGGGTATTATAATCCACCATCCTATGGCTCTAGTCACAGTTTCTATAATTTTTCGGTCCAAGACTCCCTTCCTTGCCACCACTCACTTATAGATGCTGTCTCCTCTTGTGATCTCATTGAAGTCAGTGACTATCTCATTTTCTAGTGCCCAGCACAATGCCTAACACTTAATACTTACATATCATCATGGTACAGTATATGGGGTGCTGGACTTGTAGTCAGGTAGACATGAGTTCAAATTCCGCCTTAGACAATTAGTCACTTAACCTCTCTATGCCTTTGTTTTCTTACCCATAAAATAAAGTTTGGACTCAATGGCCTCTAAAGTTCTAAGACCCTATTTTTGTTAAATTCATAATAAGTAGGTTTTTCATTCACCCATTAGTTCTTTCATTCATACTGTTCCCCTTCATGTACTCTATGCTTCAAATGATTACTTATATCCTCCATACATACCCCATGCTTTCCCACTTCTGTTCTTTGGCTCATGATGTTCCCTGTCTGGGATACTCTTTTCTTCATCCCATCCTGGTAAAATTCTACTTGTCCTTTAAAGTCCAGCTCACAAAGCATTTTCTTCATGAAGCCCTTTCTAATTATTCCATCCATAATGATATCTAATATGGTGATCTGAATGTGGCTTGTAGATATTTCTCTCCCGGACTATAAACTCTAGGAGATAAGGTCTGTTTCTTATATAAATGTTTTATCTCCCCCTTCCAGCATTTAGTACAGTGATTTGCATCCAGTAGGGATGATCATTGAATTGCATTTTATCATTATTACTGTAAAATACTTCAAAGGATACATCTTATTGAAAGGAAATAATTAGCATAACTTTCTTCTATGAATAATTTCAAATGGGAAGTTGTACAAGGCTTTCAATGATTTCAAGCTGTCCTCTTCCATAAAAGTCATTTTTTAAACATCAATATTCTTTCTCCCCATGGCACTATATGAATCATGAACGTCACAGTCACAGAAGAATTAAAACTGTGGATGGTCCAAAGGACCACAGTGGGCACTGTGTTAGGGCCTATTCTAACCCCAGGCATTTATCTGCTGGCCTATTTCATAGACCAAGCCACCCTAGCACAAGAAAAGACCCCAGTGAATGTTGAAATGATTGGTTCACTTTAGGCATGCTTTAGAGCAGAAGTTTTCAACCTGAGGTCAGTGGACTTAAAATTTTTAAAAAATAATCGAATTTTAATATAATTGGTTTCCCTTGTAATCATATGTATTTTATCTTATACATTTAAAAACATTATTCTTCAAGGGATCCATGGTCTTTACCAGACTTCCAAAGTGGTCTATGATGCAAAACAAATAAAAAGGCTAATAATTTCTGTTCTAGAGGTAGGAGACTGGTTCAGGATAGTTAAGAGTTAAATAATAAATTCAGACCCTGAGGGAACTTTGGCACCTTTGTTTTTCTGTATGAGCTCATGACCAGCTGCGCTTGGAAGAGTTTCTCAGAAGTCCAGCCAAGGCCGTGAAGACCAAGGCTCCTATCTCTCTGAGAAGAGGCCCAAAGTCAGCCATGGAATGAACCGCAGACTCTCTCCCACTCTTTCCCTTTCTTCTTTCTCAGACCTCTCAGCCAATGACAATACTCAAAATCACAAAACACAGATCTAGAAGCAGCTGTAACCAACATCTCAATACCTCCTTGCTGCCTCAATCAATCACCGCTTTGGAACTTCTAAAAAACAAACGAGCATCCCGACACAGTTCAGATGTGGGAGTTTTCCTGTATGAAAGAGGAAAGCTAGGAAACTGTTTTGGGGGGTGGGGGGAACTGTCATACCACCAACTCCCCTTGGATCTGCCACATCACCACTCCTCTTGGAACGCAGACTTGGAGGATTCCAACATCCCTCTCATCTTCAGGGTGTTCTTTAAGAACTCTCCCTCCAACATACCATTCTTGTGCGTGGTTTTTCTCTTCTTCCCTTCCTTGTATGGACATTGACAATTCCATTAGTTTGGCGAGACCTTGATGCAAAATGTAGGAACCGAAGTGGGTGAGAGGAACAAATTATGGCTTCTCCTTTGGAAACTCCTAAAACTCACAGAAATAGCCCTCACTTAAATGGCTGCAATGAATGGCCCTAAATTAATTGGGCATAAGAGTGGGGTTTTTTAGTTGGGGTAATTTAATTAGCCCAAGGACAGGGCTTCCCTAAGTGGGGCTAATTCAGGCACAGGCATAGGATCTTCAGGCTAGAGTGTGCTTTGGGATGCCAGGTCCTGTCTCATCCAAAGCAGCAAGTAGTACTAATATCACTAATTCTCTGGTGCTAGAGAGGGAGGAAGGCTGGACTTGGAGGACAGAAGAGATGCTTGTTTGTTTTTTCATTGGGAGGAGAAGGAAGAAGGGCCCGGTTACCTCCAGGATAGTGGCAAGTCAAGGATGGTGATAGGGAGGGCTGAATGCAGTAAAGGAAGAGGAAGGTTCTGCTCTTAACTCCTGGAGTGGGTGTCTCCCAGGCAATCTGGGGTGAACCCTAAGAGCAGGATCTGGAAGCCTGGATCTTGTAAGAGAGCCTTTTTGAGAAGCTCTGGCATGAGGATCAGGAATGTGATGGGAAGGAAGCCCATGCTACGTATAGCCCTGTAGGATAGAGAAGGCAGACATTGTCTCTATTTTACAGATAAAGAAACTGAGGCATAGAGAAGTTAAGTGACTTGTGCAATCATGTAGCTGCTATGTAATACTACAGATGGGATAAAAATTCAGGTCTAGGATAGCAGACTTTCATTTATGGACTTTTGCTAAAAAGAAAATGTGAGACTTGCTATGTTCTTCTGAGCTCCCTCACTTATTACATCCTCCTCTTCCCAGCAATTCAATTCCATTCAGTTCAATTCACTACTTATTAAATGCCTGTTACATGCAAGGAAGGCACCACCTTCCTCTAACCTACTCTTCTTCTTGTGCTCCCACTGTCCCTCCTCTCCCCCACTGTCATCATTCTTCTACACTGCCTAGTTCTTTCCTTTACATCTATCTTTCTTTCACTTTCTCTGCCCCACTTCTCTAACATTTTTTCCATCTAAAATCCCATTTTGCATTCTCTTGGCTTATTTATCATGCCTAAGTAGCATGTTAGTGGAAACAAGAGAAAATACACAGGGGAAAGGGTAAGAGGGACGTTGAGCTATAGTTTCTGCTAGACCATATGCTTTGAGTAAATGAAAGCTTTAAAAATTAGACCAAAGGTGAAGATTTAAAAAAAGAAAAATATATATTTTCCCCTTACCTTAAAACCTCTCTCTCTGTCTCTCTCTCTCTGTCTCTCTGTGTCTCTGTCTCTCTCTCCCTCTGTCTCTCTGTCTCTCTCTCCCTGTCTCTCTCTCCCTCTGTCTCTCTCTCTCTCTGTCACTCTCTCTCACTCTCTCTCTGTCTCTCTCTCTCTCTCTCTCTCTCTCTCTCTCTCTCTCTCTCCTCTCCCCCCAATGTTGTCTTTTCTTTTGTGCACAGATAGAGAGGTGGGTAGGCTAAGGGGGATGTGCCTGGGGTATGATATCCAAACTGAGAGTCACCAAGTAAGCAGAAAACAAATTCCACTCTTTGGCTCTGGGCCAATTCTTCTAGCAAGGCCTAGGTTCCGGTCTTTACAATGATTGTTAACATCCCTCACTTCTACTCAAACGAAGCTGTGTAGCTGTGGGCTGTGTTCTTGGCAGATCAAAGCTATGTCTCCTGCTGATGAAAGGGGAAAAAAACCCCACAAAACTCCTTAGCTCAGGGCTTTGCAGGTGACATTTTTAATATTTATGGCTGAATTTTGATTTATAAAATTTCGAGTGCTGCCTAGGACGCTTGGCTAACATAAAGCATGAAGCTACTGTTCATTGACTATCAACAGCATGTCAGCTTGATGCTACTAACTTAGGGACAGGCTTGTCTTTGCTTTGGGGCACAAAGTTAGCCCCTGTACTATTAGCCTTCCCTACCTCTCATTGGCCGTTCTCTTCCTTAAAGTTAAAAATCATTTTTTCAAGTACTTGAAAATTGGAATACACAATGATACAACAATGTAAACAGAAAGAAAAATCATTGTGTAATCCAATCCTCCGATTCCTACCTCTAAGGAGGGGACGGTAGTTGAGGGGTGACTTAGGGAGTTTGCTTCGTGGATAGCTACCTGATCAGTACTGGGGTGAAGCACACTTCAGCTCATGGCAGTAACAATGTGGTGCGGTGGACAGAGTAGTTAAGCCTAGGGTTAAGAAGACCTGAGTTCAGATCTAGTCTTGTATGCTTCCTAGCTGTGTGACCCTGCTCGAGTCACTTAACATTGTCTGCCTCAGTTTCTCCAACTGTAAAGTGGGGATAACAATAGCACCCACTTCCCATGCAAATAAGATGCTAATTGTAAAATGCTTGACACAATGCCAGGCATTCAAACACTAGATCCATTAAGTTTGAAGGGGCCCATCAGTAGAAGGCTGATTACTAGGCGATAGGAGATTGTCATATTGGACAATACGTGCTCTTAGATCACCTTCACAACATGGTTCTGAGGATCAGATCAAACATTATATGTAAAAGCATTTCTGCATTACTGGTATTGCTACATTTTCATTGCTTTTACTATTACAGTAGCTTCATTCAAGCACAAGGCCAGTTAAGTTTGGAGAGGCCCATTAGTGGAAGGCTGATTACCGGGTGATAGAATGACCCCAAATGAGGTCACGGAGAGTCGGACACAACTGAAAAACAACTGAACAACAAAAAAAAGTTTTTTAGCTGCAGCAACTTGTGCAGACCATATGCCAAACTTCAGAGGGGAAACATCTAATTTTTCATTTAATGGTATATATTCCGTGCCTAATGAAGCATGGAAATAAACAAAATTACTACCACCAAGAGGTCAGCCATAACCTCTGACGTCACTGCTGGGTCTTCTGAAACATACGTGTGTATGTGCACACATACATGCACATTTACCCTTGTTTCATGTAGACTTGGCGATCTTATATGTTATCCATCTGTTGTCCTCCAACCATTCCTATGTTAACTTTCCTTCAGCCTCCTTTCTGTCCCTCTTGCTACGTAAAATCAGAGGAATATTCAATAAATGAACAATTTCCATATTACAAACTGGCAGAAATTGCTCATAAGAGAGTAATAAAGATAAAAGAAGGACTTCAGCGTGAAGCTGCTTCATTGCAGAATAGCAAAAAATACATTGACTTTAGGGTTGGAGGACCTGGGTTCAAATCACACCTTTTACGCTTAATTACCTGGATAAACTTGAGCAAGACAAGGCATCTTTCTGGCCCTTAATTTCTTTGCCTCTATAGTGAAGCGATTGGACCAGGTAGCATCTGAGGTCTCTTCAGCTTTAGGTCTAGAGGCAACATTCTAAGGTAATGAGAGCTTCCGGGGGGAGCAGTAACAGCCCAATCCCACTTGGAGTTCATTAAGCTCTTTTCTACTAAAGGTTATCAAAGTGAATCTTCCTGATATTCTTGTAAGGGAGGCTTGTTACAGCTTGTTATCTTCATTATCCCATTGGAAAACACAATTTCAGAATGAATGAAGTGAATGAATGAAATGCACCAAGTCTGTCTATCTATCTCAATATTATCCTCTTCAAAAAACAAAGACAGGGCTGGTCCTGATGAGAATTATGGAGAAGCTTTATTTCAGTGCCCCTAAAGGCCCCTTCTGTTCCCTTTCATTTCTCTGTGGAGCTTCCTTCCTTTCCACCACTTCAAGTGCCCAGTGACCCCATGCCCTCTCCTCTTTCCTCCCCACTCTGAAAACCCACCCTCAGGAAAAGCATTCGTATCAGTCAATTTATCTATATGTATACACATGCATAATGCATACATGCATACATACATACGCATACGTATATAGTTAAGTTAATACAGTGTAAAGTCCTCAAGGGAAAAGATCATTTGATTTCAGTGTTTGTTACCCCAATGCCTTATGTATCTTTAAAAAAAGTAGATAATAAAGGCTTGTAGAATTGAATGTATTACTAAGGGTATTTGCATTTTAAGTCTTCTCTCTAACTGTTAAACATGTCTTTTTTAATTTAAAATTTTATTGATATTTTTGTTTTTGTATCACCTTAATTTCAAATATATCTTTCCCTTTTCTCTTCCCAGAGTTAACCCTCATAACAAAGAATAAAAGGGGAGAGGAATAGTTAAACAAAACTAACCAACAACCAATCAAGTTCAAAATTATATAAAGTATTCAACACTCACAGATTCATTCTTTTCTTTTTAGGCAATGGGGTTAAGTGACTTGCCCAGAGTCACACAGCTAGTAAGTATCTGAATCTGGATTTGAACTCATGTCCTCCTGACTGCAGAGCTGGTACTCTATCCACTGAGCTACCTAGCTGCCCCTGGCAGGTTCACTCTTACAGATGTTCTTTGAGGACAAGCTTGGCCTTTAGAATTTCGCAACATTTTGACTTTTTTCTTTCTGTTTACCTTGTTGTATCACTGTGTATATGATTTTTCTGATTACACCTCCTTCTCCTTGTAGCAATTCCCACGAGTCCTCCCATATTTTGCTGTAGCCTTCATATTTATTATAGTTCAGTAGTATCGTATTGTATCTAGGTACCACAATATTTTTAGGCATTCCTCAATTGGTGGATATCTACTTAATTTTCAAAAACATCTTTCCTATGTAGCAGCATCAATTTCTTTAGACAGTGCCTCCATTTTTGTGTATCCATAATGTTTCTATTTATTTCATAATGCTCCTTCGATCTCCTTCTACCATGCTTGCTATGGAAAATCAATGAAATATTCAGCAAACAAAACAATTTGCATATTACAAAGTGGCAGAAGTTTCCCAGTTGACTGGCGAACCAGCCAACTCTGACAATTTCCTTCCCCTGTGACAATTCCACGATTCTATAACTAGATGACACCTCTTTCAAGCATCCAAAGACTAGGGAGGAACGATTTTTTTGTTTCAGAAATAGGGAGCCTGCCTTTGACCAAACAGAGTTTCCAAGGATGTACTACTCATGTTTTCTATATGTTCAAGGGTAACTATGAGGCAATAAACAAAATCAATTTGATATGTTAGCACAAGGAGAGTTATATTCAGCCTCTTAAGTACCATTGAAACTTGGTGATTCGTGACTAGACTGTCTATGGAAGGGCATACTTTATTCAAAAGTATATTTTATTTTATTTATATTTAATTTCTATTTACTTATATTTTATTTATTTATTATTTATTCTAAAGATTAAAGTAATAGTAGCACTATATGTGAAGAAGATATGCTTCTGTAAGGAAATCTGCAAACTGGAAAGGGTCAAGGGCAATGGAGAAACAGAAATAATATTGGGATGGAGATTATGTTATGGATCATTTGGCCAGAGGCAAGAAATGGATAAGGTCTAGAAGTAGGTAATAAATCTGGCGCAAGGTCATGGAACTGTGATGGGACTTTGAATTATCAGGACATCTGTTGGATCGCTTGTTCTGCTAAGAGCAGAGCAGGTGACTTCATTTTATGCAAAAAGTAGATGAATAGATGAGGAGAATTGCCATACTGGGTATGATTATTACTATTAATAAGAAGGATTTGGTTGCCAAAATAGAAATTATGAGAACTTTGAGAGGAAGGGACAATGGCATTGGAAGTCTGGTGGGTGAATATGATACATATCAAAGACATGCAGTCTAAAGAAATTGATGTTGCTGCATAGGAAGCTCATTTACTCAGATTCAGAAAAGAGGGCAGAAAATTGAAAATGAGCACAAAAGGGTGGTATGGTTCTTTAAGAATAATGTCAAGCTAGTGTATAAATTAATTCAATGCGAAGTTATACATGGTAGTTATATGAGATTCCAGGCCGTCTTGGGGTGGGAGGGGGGAGGGAGGGGAGAAAATCTGGAACTCAAAATTATGTAGAACCGTGTGTGGTAAACTAAAAATAAATAAATAAATTTGAAAAAAAAAGAATAATGTCAAGGCTGCTAAAGATTAAAGTGAATGGAAGGCTGGGATAAAGACTGAGAAGAACAAAAGGAGGTTTCAAAACCATGTTGGGGGTCAAGGGCAAAATAAAAGAATGGAGAAGGCCATTGCTTTGGGAGTGGATGGGAGAATGATATTGCAAAATAGAGAATGACTTGATTTTTAGTATTTTTCTTTGGCAATGAGAACTTTCAGCTGGGGGGAAAAGAACATAAATGGTTAACATGGAGTTTAAGCCAGAGATAAGTAAAGAGATATTGAGAAAGAACCTAGCTCCCCTGAATGATGAATTCAAGGCCCCAGGTAGAGAGAAAGAATTTACTGTGCTGCTCTCCAGTTCTCAGTGGACTAGGGATATGAGAATAGATCCTGATTTTCAAAAGGAGAAGATGATGGATTCTTCCCAATCTACACTGATATGCTTGACTTGACTTCCCGGAAAAATTCTAGATGTGTTATTAAAAGGGATGGTTTGGGAGAAAGGGAAACAATAATCATTTGGGGCCAGCATGGGTTCATCAATAACAAGTTATGGCAGACTAACCTCATTTCCTGCTTGAAATAAGACATTTGCTCACAGCATAGACCATCCTTGGGAAAATAACTGGATTTCAGTAAGGCATTTGACAAAGTCTTCTTGCAATATAACTGCAGACTCTGTGGGAAAATGCGTGCTATATAGTATTGTAGTTAAATGTGTTTAGAATGAGTCGAATGGTTCCCGACCCTGGACTAGTCATTATGAGTCAGTATCACCTTAGTCTCTAGTGGAGTATTGTAGGGCCTTGCCTTTGAGCCTTTCTTTGTCCACCATTTAGCATAATATTGTATTAATACATAGACAGCATGCTTTTCAAATTTGTTCACTATTTTTAGCACCTTGTTTTGGATGAATGTAGAGATGGAATGCTTTTCAAATGACCTGAAGCTGGGGAGCAAGCTTGTACATTGGATGATGGAATCGGGATAAGCTAGAGCTACTCTAAAAACGTGAATTTCAGTAGGGATGAATATAAAGTCCTACATTTAGGCTCAGAAAATCAGCCAAAGGAGTACTGGCTATTGGAGACATGATTAATGTGAAAAAGTACTTGGGATTTTAATGGACAAGTCCAATGAGTGAATAATGTAACGTGGGTGCCAAGAAAGCCAATGTGAACTTGGGTGGTCTTCAGAGAAGCATAATATCCAGAATGAGGGAGTTCAGAGTACCAGAGTATCCTGCCCTGATCAAAACTCATTGAGTCTTGGGTTCGGTTCTGGCTGCTACATTTTACTAAGGACCATTGACAAGCTGGAGCTTATCCAGAGGCAGAGAACCAGGATGATGAAGAGACTCCAAACTTGCTGTATAAGGTTCAATGCGAGGAAATAAGGATGTTTAGCCTGGAGAAAAGAAGACTTAAGGGGGACATGATAGCTGTCTTAAAGTATCTGAAGGCCTGTCATGTGAAAGAGGGATTATACGTGTTCCGTTCGTCCCTAGAGGGTAGAACAAGAAACGGTGGGTGGAGGTTGCTGAGACAGATATTGGTTGGATATGAGGAACAACTTTCTAACAAACTGAGCTTTCCAAAAATTCCTTAGGAAGGCAGTGATTTCCCTCTTACTGGGGGCTAGATGACCACTTCTTGGGGATATTAGGGAGAAGACTTTTCATCACATGTGAATTGGAGTAGATAATAATCACTGGTACTTACAGAGTACTTTTACATTTGCATGTTTCCATTTGACACTCACGGCAACCCCATGAGGTATGTACTTTCTACAGGTAATATTATGCCTATTTTACAGGCGAGGAAACGGAGGCTCAGAAAGCCTTAAATGATAACCATGATCACATAGCAAATAAATGGCCAAGGTGAGTTTGGACACAAATTTCTTTTGACACTAAATCAAGAACTTATTGTACTCTACCACACAACCTCTCTGGTGACCTTCAAGGTCCTCCCTTACTCTGAGATTTTATGATTCTTTGATGTGAGCTTTATGAATTTTGGAAGACCTAGCCAATTTTCCAAGCTTTATGCGTCTTATGCAGGTTAGAGGCTTCCTTCAGGGGCTTAATTTTGTTATCCTTGTCCCTGGTTGTATAGGGTCTCATTATGAAGCCTCTCTTAGGCTCAATGTGCTGTTAGGGCTTGGTGGTTCTTAGAATGTGGTCTTATATTGTCAGATCTACCCAGAGGTCAGTGAGGCTTGGCTCACGGAGATCTGGAATTCTGAGATGCCACCTTTTCTCGAGAATACACATCAGATGGAAACTGGAGAACCAGCCAACCATGATAATTCTCTTTTTTTGGCTTCTACTTCTAAATCTTTTTAAAAATGAGGATACTGGACTATCTTGGTATAGTATATATAGTGTAGCATAGTAGATAAAGTGCTGGACTTAGCATTGGGAATACCTGGGTTCAAATTCCATATCTACGTGAACACAAGGGAATAACAACTTCTCTGGGCTCTGTGAGATGAAGGGGTGTGCTTCTTAAATTGTGGTTTGTGACCCCATATGGGGGTTGTGACCCACAGTTTAAGAAGTGCTAAAGGGGTCACAAGTGGAAAAAAGTTTAAGAAGCCCTGGATGGCTTCTGAGGTCTCTTTCAGTTCTAAATCTGTGATCCAATGATCTTAGGGCAGGGGTTCTTAAGCTTTTTTGGGTCATGGACCCCACCAGCAGTCTAATAAGCCCTATGAACCCTTTCTTGGGATATTTTTAAATGCACAAAATAAAATACACAGAATTACAAAAGAAACCAAATATATCAAAACAGCAAAATATTAAAACAATTCACAGATCCTGGGGTAAGAACCCCTCCTCTAGAGTTTCTCCCAACTCTAATATTCCATGATTCTATATGTAGTCTGAAAACTATACTAGGACAGAGACTATCTTATATATGCGTTAGATATACATGTTATACACACATACATGCACAACACATGTATACACATCCGTATATACACACACATATAAATATATACACATACATATATATGTATGTATATGAATATGTATGTTATCTTATTTCCCCTTTCAGTGAATGAGACAGTGTCTGGCACAGAGTGAGTGGGCACTCTATAGAGATTCTTTGCCTACATTTGGTTTAGAATTCCACAAGCATCCAGCCACTCTTGGAAGCTGGGCTCCCATCGCAAGTATTCCTCGTTGCTCCCCCAGTAACCCTTGGGGCTACACCACTTCAGCTTGTTCCACAGATAACATTTAGCTTTTCTGAAATCTTCACTTCCTGCTCATACACACCCAGCTTTGGTGAGCTCAGCACAGTTTCTCCAGAAATTTCTTGCTGGGGGTCATCTTTCATCATTTCAGTGTAACAATGGGTTTGTAGTGACACAAGTGAAATTAGGAGATGACACTGATGGTAAGGTCAAGTTCACTAAGACTATTGATCACATAACCATCCCAGGCAGAAGGATCCTTCTCTCTTTTTGGTGTATTTTTCTGTATTCCAATTACATTAAAAGAAATTCTTAACTTCTTTTTAACATAAAAGCTGCACCTCTCCCATTCTCAATCTTTCTTCCTCTATCCCCTTCCCCACCCCCACTTCCGTTCTTCTCTTTGACCTCTTGCCAAAAGCTCTATTTCTTAACGTTCAGCCCCCGCACCATTTCATTTCCCTTCTGTGTTTCAGGGACCGTCAGTCCTCCCCGTTCAAATCCCCTAAGGTTACATAAACAGCTCTTTGAATTTATCCTCTTGTCTTCTCTTTCTTCAGGGCTTTGTTTTCAGGTTCACGAAAGAACTACCTCTGGGTGTAATTATGATCATTCATTTGAGCGCTACCCACCTACTCTTACTGTCTCTCAGGTGTGTGTGTGTGTGTGTGTGTGTGTGTGTGTGTGTTTGTGAGCTTGCGCATGTGCATGTGTTTCACTGTCTTTAACCCACAGCTTTTCTGTGGATTCTTTCCTGGTTTGAAGTCGTTATCGCCTGTCTGCTCCTCAATCTTGTTGATTCTGACTATTTTAAGGTATTTTCCTGGGTGAGCGTCTGTAGACTGTTTTCTTTTTATTATAGTCACTTCTCTTTCTTGTCCTTTCTGAACAAATTCCATCCACTTATTCCTCTTTTATAAGAAAGTGAAATGTGGCCAAAGGAAGGCACAGGACCTAAGACCAGAATGCCTCCAAGCCAAGAGCATGGTCCTTTCTCTCTCTTACCTTGTAAAACTGTTATTTGTAGTGAAATCAATTGCATACATGTAGGTTTCCAGAGATGTCATAGCATTAGTTACACTATAAAAAAAGCACTCATTTCTTTCTCCATTTCACTAATGGACTCTCCATTAATGGCCCTGCCCTCCCCCCGTGCTAATTCACATTTCCCCTGGTTGAGTGGAAGGGCACATCCTATAGAGCCTTGATAAATCAAACCTGTTCTCCAAGTCACACTTACGCCTTCTCTACCCTCTGACTCAGATAGGCAGTTTAAATGAAACTCAAATTGAGACTCATAGATAGTCTGATTAAAGCTAACATTGATTGGAATTCTCAGGTAAGAGTGGAAAATTAATTTCCCCAGAGTTGCAGGTGTAGCTGTTAATGAGCAATCACCTGATCTCACAATACAGCTTGCTAATTCTGAAGGCTTAAATGGGAGCTCCTCTTAGACCATTATGAGCCAACAATTGTACCATATGTTAGAGGGAGCCAATTTTCCCTTGATGTGTAGGAAGGTCTCAGATTTGACCTGGGCCTTGGAATGATCTCATGTAAATCCCCTCTAAGCTATTAAAAGTTGAAAATTGTGACATCTGTCTTAGGAAATATAATGTCTTCAGACTTGAAATAGTGTTTCTGATCTGACCTGCGACTTCAGCGCTGCAATAGTGTGACACGCTTAGACAGCCATTCCATCTCTGCCAGACACTGCCCCAGGAGCCAGAAGGTTGGGGGATAACCCAGATGTTCCAGTACTTGTTTGGAATAATTGTACAAACCCAATTTGGTTTTTCACTTGGACCGTCTCTGATTACTTCAACTCTGAGATTTGGCGTTTCCAGACTTTTAAAGATCCCTGGAGCTGCTCTGAATCTCAGCAGCAAAACTGACCAAGATTCAAGACAGTTGAATCGAATTGTCCTATCCCCAAAGCGTCTTTCCAACTCCACTCTTAATAGCCCATTTCAAGTCTTAGAGTCCCTGTGGGTCTCACTGATGCCATTCTTTCTTTGGCTAGATTTTTTTTCTTTACCCATTTGAGAAGTTGAGGAGACTTCCTTTGTCACAGAAAGAGTTTAAGTTAAACCTACAACTCTATATTTCATTTGACTCACCAAACATTTGGACTGTAACTATATAGAGGCAGCTGGGTGATGCAGTGAAGAGAACATTGGATCTGGAATCAGGAAGATCTGAGTTTAAATCCTGCCTCAGATACTTGCTAGCTTTGTGACCTTGGGCAAATCACTTAACCTCTGTCTGACTCAGTTTCCTCAACTATGAAATGGAGGTAATTGCGGGTGTGTCACTTAACCTCTGTCTGCCTCTGTTTTACCTTCTGTAAAATAGGGATAATGATAGCACCTTCTTCCCAAGGTTGTTATAAGGATCAACTGAGATATTTGTAAAGTGCTGTAGAAATTCTTGCTATCTATCTTGTTATATACTTATATTTGTTCCTGTTGTCTCTTCTGCTGTTGATTGTAAACTCCTTGAAGTCAGAGACTACTTCATTTTGCCTTTGTGTCTTCAGGGCCTAGCTCAGTGCTTGGCACACAGAAGGTGCTTAATAAATGCTTGTTGCTCGATTGATCGATATTCAAAGCATACTTTGTGGGGCATATGCTCATGTATGTAGGTTTCCAGGGATGTCACAGCATACACTCATACGGGCATACACTTGTAAGTTCCTCATCGTCTCTGACCTCAAAGAGCTTGCTTTTTCTGTGGGGGTAAGAAAACACAGAAAAAGAAGCTGAAAGGGGGAGAGAGATACCCATGAAGGGGCAAGGTTGAAGAGTATTTGGGGGAATCAAGAGCTAAGCCCCCTTTGGAGTGATCATGGTTATCATGAGTGCTTCTTTACATGGAAGGTCTGGGGATGAAATCATCAATCAGAAAAGGAGACAGGAGAGGTGGAGGTATTGTCGATTTTAAGAGGATGCTGGACCAAAATGGAGAAGCAGTTTGTGGAGTCTTGAGCTGAGCTGGGTTTAGAGTGAGTGTAGTTGGCATGGGTGCTTCCTCAAATAATTTTTTTGGGGGCAAACTCGCCAATTAAAGGATTGAGTAGTCAATAAATATTGGCCTTAAAAACAATAAAGTGCTGGAGGCCAGACTGGGGGAAGGGGTAATCAGAATGCATGCCATCTTGGGGTGGAGGGGTAGGAGAGAGATGGGGGAAGGTTTGGAACTCAAAATCTTATGGAAATAAATGGAAAACTAAAAATAAATAAATTAAATTAATAAAAAAATAAAAATAAAAGTCCAATTTCCTGCAAAAAACCCCCAAACAATAAAGTACCCTGGGTATATACCCAATAAAAATGCCTATATTTATGATATATGTGACAGTCACACAGTCCACAGAGGAGTCTGTGGTCAAAGTTTAACCAGCTTAGGAGGACCTAGAACAACTTGTCCTATGCTGAAATAGCCTATGAGAACCCCAAATCACCTCTACAGCAAGATTTGCCATTACAATGGAGTTTTGGTATATATAGGACATAAGAGATAGAAAGAAAGTGCTTTGGGGATGCAGAAGAGGGAGGTATCCCATCCAGTTGGGGGGAAGGTATAAGGAAAAGCTTCATAAAGGACATGGCATTTGATTAAAAATTTTTAAAAAGTATTTATATCTGTGGAAAGACTTAAATTTTATATAATCAAAATTATCCATCTTATGTTTCTGTATTTTGTTTAGTCCTAAATTCTTCCCTTTTCTATAGATCTGACATGTAAACTATTCCATGCTCTCCTAGTTTGCTTGTAGTATCAATGAACTTAAATCCCAAATAAAGTGAGCATTTCTACATTTATAATAAAATAGAAAAAAAAAGGATTGAACAGGAAACTAAGAATCTCTATTATCTGTGTTACTTTTTATTTAAGGGTATAATGAATTCAAAGCTGCCCTGATTATCTATAATTTTTTCTGTCCTATGTTTTTATGCATTAAGGGAAGTAGCATTTGAGAGGGGGCTTGAAGGATAGGTTTCAACAGCTGGAGCGTGGTGAGAGTGAGCATGGCCAGAGGTTCATAGGAAGGAAAGTCAACTCTGATTAGGGCAGCAGGACGTAGTACTGTTTGGCCGAAGTAGAGGATATGAGGAAAGATGGTGGGAAATAAAACTGGGAAAGAGTCTTCTGGGTTCCTATTGTAGAGAACCTAAAATAAGGCCAAGGAATCTAGACCCAATTCATTAGGTGAGTAGGGAGCCAGTGAAGACTTTTAAGGAGAGCTCTGTTTTAGGAAGATTAATCTGGCAGAGGCACAAGGTAGGGATTGGAGGTGAGAAGAGGATGGAAGGGGGAAGATAGGGAGGCTATTTCAATAGTATTTTTAGAAGAGATGAAGAGTATATAAGCGGGTAGCCAGGTGGTGTGGTGGATGGAGCACTGGCCCTGGGGTCAGGAGTACTTGAGTTTAAACCTGACCTGAGATACCTGCTGTGTGACCCTGGGTAAGTCACATGACTGTCCCCTACCTCCTCAATAGCCTCCAAAAAAACAAAAAGAGGCGAAGAGTATAGAAAGAGTATAGTAGATAGGAAGCCTGCCTGGGTTCAAGTCCTGCTTCTGACACATACTTCCTCTGTAACCCTGGGCATTTAATCTCTTAGTACCTTAGGCAAGCCTCTAAGACTATAATATGCAGATCTGCATTGAGAGAGGGAAATCACAAATGGAAGAGTTAATGAAAGCCTGAACCAGGATGATGGCGATGGAAATGGGAAGGAAGAGACAGAAGAGAGATATGTTTTTGTAAGGGGCATCAGTTTGGGAACAGATTGGATGTGGGAGTGAAGAAAAGACTGGAAACAAAAATGACTAATAATTCCAGTCTTGGTGGCTGAGAAAACAGTGAAACCATGAACAGAAATAGGAAAATCCAGATAAAGAGCACCTTTTTCCTTGGAAGTCATGATGAGGGGAAAAGGAGAAGTTCAGTGGTAGAGCCTGGAGGGGTAGAAAGACAGGAGATTTTGTTCAGAAAGGCTAATTCCACACTCATTTAACATCAATCAGTCTGAGGCTAGCAGGAGAAAGGGGGAGCTAGGTGGCACAGTGGATAAAGAACTGGGCTTAGAATCAGCAAAACTCAACTTCCTGAATTCAGATCTGGCCTCAGACACATACTAGCTGTGTGACCCTTGGCAAGCCACTTTACCCTGTTTGCCTCAGTTTCTTCATCTGTAAAATAAACTGCAGAAGGAAATGGCAAACTACTTCAGTATCTTTGATCAGAAAACCCCAAATGGGGTCACGAAGAGTCCAACACGACTGAAATGACTCAACAGCAATAAAAGCAGGAGAAAATGAGAAAGGGGCACATTTAAGGCTTGGGGTCAGCCTGAGGAGAAGCTAACATTCTGACAAGGCTTACCTCATGTTTATTAAGATTAAATTATTATTAATAATTTAATGTCAGCACATTAAAAATACGTATAGTCAAACCTTACTAATTTGAAGTAAGAGGAAAATTAATTTTGTATTAGTGAAAAACCTACCCTAGTTAGAATATTAAAAGTTTTGTTACTTGAAAGACCACTATAACTTAAAGTAACTTGGCAAAACACTGCTAAATAGAGGATTTTGGGGGACCTACTTTAATGAACAGGTAATGATAATTTGTAATTAGTGTGTCATACATTTCATGCAAATGAGTGCTTCCAAAGTTCTTGAAAATAATTTGTTCTCAAGCAAATTAAGCACATCCCTTGAAATTTCATTTCCACTTTTAATTTGCTTAGCAAATCCTTCCTTAATAAGTAGTACAAAGGTAAGCTTCAGCATAGCCCAAGTTGGAATTAAAGAAAAATCTCATTTTTAAAAACGTAATTGTGTTTTAATAGAAAAACTAGTCTTAGGAAATTAAAATGATCAGTAAAGATTTTAATTATGCTTATAAGCCTTGTGTGTAATTTTAAATAGAATTTTTGTGTGAATTGTAATTCATTAATGGGGGAAAGAAAGCGTGTTTTGCCTCCCATCATTATTTAATTAGCATAGTGTTGGCTGAAATATAAACACAGAAATTTCTTTTATAAGAATTTCTTTGGTGGGGGAGTGACAAGGGGATAAGTGTTGTCCACACCTGAAGCTGCATCAGCATCATGATAGGGTAGGAATAAGAGGGGCAGGGAAGGCAGGTTTTAGCTCACAATGCTGTGGCTTAAAAGAAGAGCATCATCACTCCACTAAGCAAATCAATTGAGACTACAGCTCCTTATATGAGCTCCAACCTATTAGCAGATTCTTGCCTATACTTGTGCCATGTTTTTCTATTTTGCCCTTTGGATCCTGTATTGTTAACATGTATGTCTAGATTTTGAACAAAACTGTAAGAAATTATTTTTCCAATGATCAGACATTCATTTTCTCCTCTTTACCTGATTCTACCTACTGAAGAGGAAGGAAGGAAGGAAAGAAAGAAAGAAGAAAGGCGAGAGGAAGAAAAGCAAGCAAGCAAAAAACCAAACCAAACCAAACAGACATCTGTATCACACAAACAACATTCCACATTGGTCATCCCCAAAAATAAATTTCTGTTCTGCATATTAGTCTGTCATCTTTTTGTCATAAGGTAGGCAGCATTCTTCTTTATCAGCTTTCTATAATTAAGGTAGGTCAGAGTTCTTAAGTCTTTTGAAGTTGTTCATTTTTATAATGCTGATATTATAGTAAAAATTTGTTCTTACAGGTCTGCTCACTTCACTCTGTATCAGTTCATACAAGTCTTTCCAAGTCTATTTGAAGCTCTTTTCCCTCTTTTTTTATAGCACAATTTACCTTCATATTTTGCTATCTGCTCACATTCTGTCTCTTATCTCAGTTGGCTTGCTTCTCCTGTTCTGAGCTTTTTGCTCGAGATAATCCGCCTTTTGCTCTCCTCAGATCAGGCTAATGTTTTAGAATCTCAGTAAGCACTATGGGAGGGAAACAGCAGCATTAGGATTTTAAGAAATAAATTTGTATGATAAATAGCTGATTTCAATTTTTGACAAAAGCCGGTTTGCCATAATAACATTTCTGTAAAAAAAATTATATTTCACAGTGTCCCCAAAACTGAAGAAATGGAATCCAAATGAATGTAGTTTTGAGTTGCAGCATTTGCCTCTAGTTTCATAGTGTAGGGAGGGTGCTGGGAGGAAAAGGAATGAACTGCTTGACTTCATTTAGCTTGGCTTATTTTGGGGAAGCATTAGAACAATTAAGATTGATTGTTCCTCTGAAATGTAGGGCTTCATACTGAAATGAAATGCACCCCCACAATTTTTTCTTTTGTAGAAAAAATTGGCTTCTATTGTATAGATAATTATGCACTACTTAAAGTCTTCAAAGCATAACATTTTATGTGGGTTATCTATAAATAATATATGAGTATGATTGGATTAGAAATTTTTATTGGAGGCAACTTCCTTGGCCTGTTAACCAGCTTAACTTTCTGTGAGCTTAGTGATGATGGGGTCAAGAGGTAAGGCTGGGGGAACATTTGAATGAAGCTGAGGAATCTAGTAATGCCATAAACTCAGGAAGAGCTAGTGATGCTCTAAGAAGGAATGAGCAAAAGAACTTGATTAGGATGTGATGAAAGGACACTAGCCAATTACTTGGAGTAGAAGGGCAAGATAAGTTGATGTCACTATGTTCCCAGGCATTTTTCATTAATATGTAGTCTTTAGGATTCATGCCAAGAAGGAGAGATCAAGGCATGATCCAAAGGAAATTTCCAAAGAACAGTTATATATGTAAGAGAAGAGGATGGAAGGGGGAAGATAGGGAGGCTATTTCAATAGTATTTTTTAGAAGAGATGAAGAGTACGGGTAGCTAAGTGGTGTGGTGGGTAGAGCACTGGCCCTGCAATGTGGTATAGAAATCTATCTTTTCCTACAAGAAAGTAAGGGGAAAGGGGATAAGGGGAGGGAGTGGGGTGACAGAAGGAAGTGCAGACTGGGGAAAGGGGCAATCAGAACATATGCCATCTTGGCGGGGGGGGAGGGTAGAAACGGGGAGAAAATTTGTAACTCAAAATTTCATGGAAATCAATGTTGAAAACTAAAAATATTAATAAAAATATGAAAAAAATGAAGCGTTAAAAAAGGTCAAGGAATGAAGAAGATACTAAGGCCTGAAACCTCAGGGTAAATAGCTTTGGGCCCTGTGATTGAAGTATCTTTTGTCTTTAGAGTCTGGGGGTGGGAGGAGGGGGTGGATCAGCAGGTATTTTGCCAGGCCATGAGCCAGTCTGTAAAGTGTACCCAAAAAGTGACCAAAGAAGTTGATGGTGATTGTAGGAGGAGAACTTGCTTAAGGCAGGTGGATTGTAGTCGATGTTGTTTTTCATTTGTGTTTGACTCCTCATAACCTCATTTGGGGTTTTCTTGGCAAAGACACTGGAGTGATTTGCCATTTCCTTCTCCAGCTCATTTTACAGATAAAGAAACTGGGGCAAACAGGGTTAAGTGACTTGCTCAGCATCATATAGCTAGTAACTGACTGAGGCTGGATTTGAACTCAGGAAGATGAGTCTTCCTGATTCCAAGCCCAGTTCTCTACCCACTGTGCCACCTAGCTGCCCAAGAGGTAGATTACAGAGGGATAAAACAGCCACTTGGACAGCCAAATTCAGTGTGGGTATTAGGTTAATATGCAAACTAAGAACAGGAGAAAGAAGTTAGGCACTTGGGAAATCAAAAAGAACCAACTTAGACCCTGTGGTCAATGGTTAGGGCTGGGACTGAGTGATAAAAATCTTTTAAAACTGAGTTAGAAGAGACTACAGATTACAGA
Source organism: Trichosurus vulpecula (assembly GCF_011100635.1). NCBI lineage: Eukaryota > Metazoa > Chordata > Mammalia > Diprotodontia > Phalangeridae > Trichosurus > Trichosurus vulpecula. The sequence continues at coordinate 394,532,935 of NC_050576.1, read as the reverse complement.
GTCTAACTCACACCTAACAAGAATTCCCAGGAATCCAATACTCTTGAAAAATGGTCTTCTAGCCTTTGCATCAAGACCTCTATTGAGAGAGGACTTAATATGGCTCAGACTTTGTCACTTTTGGATAATTCTTATTGTTCCGATGCCAGCTGCCTGTATACTCCCTTGGTGGCTATCCCAGCACACATTTCATGTGTTTCAGCAGCAGCCCCACACCTGCTTTCTGAAAGCCTAGAAAAAAGCAAGCTGTCACTTTCCTTCCTAATTTATCAGTTTACCAAAAGCGGTGCATAATATGTACCCTGTTTACCAGGTAATACTCTACTACCAGCCAACAGCCAAGGTAGGTATGTCCTTAGCCAAAGGTCTCTCCAATGCTTATGCAAGATACCCCTCCTACCCCCATCATGACCTGGTTGGACCGGCTTATTTATCGAAATAGCCAGATTCAAAATGAATTTAGAAGAAAAAGAAAATGGAGAATTGTGAGAATTATGGAAATCTCTTTATGGCTCTGTCCCCCTCTCTGTCAGGAAAATTCCTTCAACCTGGCTGATCCTTTCTATTTATATTACATAGGCAGCCAATACTGCAGCCACACATATTTTATTGTATAAAGAAAATAAATAAGATGCTTGCTAAGTAAGAGGTAGTCCTTAAAGCAGTTAGTCACAAACATTTCCTTTTAATCTTCCTGTCCGCCCTCACGATTCTAGGGGATTTGGGGAGACATTCTAAATTAACCCAGCATCTTAATGTTATGAAAGGATGAAAAGGAGACATTATGATTCTGGGACCTGATTTCAGGGGACATGACTGCCTGAAGGCAGCTAGGTGACTCAGTGGATAGAGCTCTAGGCTTGGAGTCAGGAAGACTTGAGCTCAAACCCAGCCTCAGATACTTACTAACTGTATGCCCCTGGGCAAATCACTTATTCTCGGTTTGCCTTAATCCACTGGAGAAGGAAATGGCAAACAAGTCAGTATCTTTGTCATGCCAGTATGGTCCATGGGGTCATGAAGAGTCAGACACAACTGAACGACTGAACAACAATGACTGGCATAAGATGAGCGAGATACTGAAACTCAGAGAATCTTCCCCTCCCAGACCAATTCTTTTGTGAAGGTAAACCAGGACATCTTTTACCTCAATTTTTACCTAGTCTTTAACTACTGGATGGGTGTTGCCTCAAACAAAATGAGACATGGGAAAGACCTTAGCTTAAGAAAACCAAGGTCCCTTGCTACATCTTGGGCCATCTCCAGTTGTCTTGACCTATGTCTTGCCACTGGACTCTGGAGGAGAGAGTGAGGCTGATGACTTTCCACAGCTCTGCCTCACTTAAATCCAATTTACTTGCAAGTTAAGACATTGCCCTCCTGATGTCATTGGTCCTCTTTGAGAATGCAGGATGAACAACAAAAACAACTAAATACTGGAAAAGGCAGGAAAATATATTCTAGGATACATACATCCCCAAGCCTCTTCTTCCTTTGCCCATGAAGTGACTTCTCATGAGCCTCTTATTTTGTCTGGGGGGTTGGAGAATGGAGAAAACAAGAGAGGCATAGAAGATAGTACCCAGACTGATGTCTTCCTCCTGCCCATGACGAAGACAGGGGCCCATGCCTCTACCTGAGGGGACCATTATTACAGTGCTAGGCTTGTTGTCAGGAGAAACTTCCTAATAATTGGAGTAGGCAAATGGTTCCTCTCCACTCCTGGAAGCTGGACTGGGGTGCTGGGGTGAGGTAGGCTAGCTCTTCTCTGGGCTCAGACCTCTGGTACACTCCAGGAGACATGCAGAAAGAGAGTTTAAAAGGGTAGGTAGAGGAAGAGTGGTGAGGTCTACAGAGAGAAGGGTGAGCCAGAGAAGAAGCAGGAGGTAGTAAAGAAAAATGTATCTCCTGTGACGAGTGTTGCAATGACAAGCTTCTCTCTGCTGATGCTCCATCAATGCTATTTCATCCAAGTCTGTGATTAGCGAAGGTCCAAGAGAGCCTGGTGGACAAGCACATGTGAAGTGAAGATGATGAGGGTTAACTTAAGAATGGAACAGCAAGCAGCCCCTCTTAGCGACGTGGTTTGTCCCTATCACTCTCCCACTTTCACTAGCCACAGATCTCTCCCCTTACTTTGTCTTCTCTCCCCACACACAAACCTATACCTTGATTTCAATCTCCCTGATCGGCTTCCTTTTGTGTGTCATCTTTCACCCCACTAGAATGTCCCCCTCAAGTCGAGGATTTTCTTCTTGCTTCTATCTGTATCTCCAGCACTTGACACAGTGCCTGGAACGTAGTGTGTGTATAAATACTCATTTCTTGTCTGTCTTCGCATAGATTCTAATGCTTCTGTCTGATTGGCTAGGGCCTCCCCATCCAGACCTAGACTCCCGGGTTGCCACCTTGCTCCATACTTCAGTGAGCTCATCAAACCTTAGTTCTGTGGTTGCACTGGCCATCTGCTGAGCCTGGAATTCACTCTTTCCCCACCTCTGCCTTTTAGTATCCCTCTACTCAACTTTAATGAGTCTTAACCTGACATTACTGAATTACTGAATTCTATGCTTCAGAAATAGGGAACCCCTTATGGAAATCAATACGGTGTCTGTATCTCTCTAGCCATGAGATAGAATTCTGTTAAAGTATTGTCCACAGAAAAAATGAAGCCTTATGCCTAGTTCAGGTTAATATTGTCAAGCATTAATAGAAAATATTTAAAAAGAAAGTGTCTTGGGAGACCCATCTCTCTTGGCACCACAGAGATAAGGTGATACCTCATCAGCAGCTATAACAATAGACAATTTCAGATCTGGGAAGTGATCCAAGAGGCATGGGGAACAAAGATAAGGATACTAGACTGGCAGTCAGAAGCTTCATGACTTTGATGAAGTCAAAACTGCTGGAGCAAAAATTTGAAAATGTCCTTTTTTAAGATGGTGAGGATTTCCTACTCAAGTAATTAGGAGAAAAAGATAGAACTGATTTTACAGGAAAGGAGGATTTCTCCCTATTGAAATGGGAAAAAGCTAAGAAATTATAATATCAGTTTAGTTATTTAGTTACATATTATTTTGATTTTAGTAAAGACATTATGCCAAATAGCCTGTAGGCATAGGGAAGCCAGAACAACAACTGAAAGGCAAAGAAGGAATCCATTTGGTGGTGGGAACAAGTGATCTATAGCAAGAGGGGTATGAGGATATGGATGAATCCCAGTGGATCTCACGTTCTTTTTTTCTTTTTTAAAAAAATTTAATATTTTTAGTTTTCAACATTGATTTCCATGAGATTTTGAGTGACAAATTTTCTCCCCATTTCTACCCTCCCCACCCCAAGATAGCATATATTCTGGTTGCCCCTTTCCCTAGTCTGCCCTTCCTTCTGTCTCCCCACTCCCCCCATCCCCTTTACCCTTACTTTCTTGTAGAGCAAGATAGATTTCTATACCCCATTGCCTGTATATCTTATTCCCCAGTTGCATTTAAAAACGACTTTTTTGAGCATTTGTTTTTAGAATTTTGAGTTCCAAATTCTCTCTCTTCTCCCCTCCCCACTCACCCTCCTTGAGAAGGCAAGCAATTCAACATAGGCCACACATGTATCATTATGCCAAACACTTCCATGACAGTCATGTTGTGAAAGACTAACTATATTTACCTCCATCCTATCCTATCACCCTTTATTCAATTTTCTCCTTTGACCCTGTCACTTTTCAAAAGTGTTTGCTTTTGACTATCTCCTCCCCCCATCTGCCCTCCCTTCTATCATCCCCCGTCTCTTATCCCCTTCCCACCTACTTTCCTGTAGGGTAAGATACCCAATTGAATGTGTATGTTATTCCTTCCTTAACTCACATCCAATGAGAGCAAGATTCACTCATTCCCTTTCACCTGTCCCATCTTCCCTTCCAATAGAAGTGCTTTTTCTTGCCACTTTTATGTGAGATAATTTACCCTATTCTACCTTTCCCTTTCTCCTTCTCCCAATATATCTCTCTCACCCCTTAATTATATTTTATTTTTTAGATATCATCCCTTCATATTCAACTCACCCTGTGACCTCTTTCTGTATAAGTATATTCCCTTCAACTACCCTAATTCTGAGAAAGGTCTCATGAATTACACACATCATCTTTCCGTGTAAGAATGTAAACAAAATAGTTCAACTTTAGTAAGTCCCTTATGATTTCTCTTTCCTGTTTATCTTTTCATGCTTTTCTTGATTCTTGTATTTGAAAGTCAAATTTTCTATTCGGCTCTGGTCTTTTCACCGAGAAAGCTTGAAAGTCCTCTATTTTATTGAAAATCCATATTTTGCCCTGGAGTATTATACTCAGTTTTTCTGGTTAGGTGATTCTTGGTTTTAATCCTAGCTCCTTTGACCTCCAGAATATCACATTTCAAGCCCTTCAATCCCTTAATGTAGAAGCTGCTAGATCTTGTGTTATTCTAAATGTGTTTTCACAGTACTCAAATTGTTTCTTTCTGGCTCCTTGCAATTATTTTCTCCTTGATCTGGAAACTCTGGAGTTTGGCTACAATATTCCTAGGAGTTTTCTTTTTGGGATCTTTTTCAAGAGGTGATAGGTGGATTCTTTCAGTTTCTACTTTACCCTCTGCTTCTAGAATATCAGGGCAGTTTTCCTTGATAATTTCTTGAAAGATGATATCTAGGCTCTTTTTTTGATCATGGCTTTCAGATAGTCCAATAACTTTTAAATTATCTTTCCTGCATCTATTCTCCAGGTAAGTCATTTTTCCAATGAGATATTTCACATTGTCTTCCATTTTTTTCATTCTTTTGGTTCCATTCTACAATTTCTTGATTTCTCACAAAGTCATTAACTTTTACTTGTTCCATTCTAATTTTTAAGGCAGTATTTTCTTCAGTGGTCTTTTGGACCTCCTTTTCCATTTGACTAATTCTGCCTTTTAAGGCATTCTTCTCCTCATTGGCTTTTTGAAGCTCTTTTGCAATTTGGATTAGTCTTTTTTAAGGTGTTATTTTCTTCAGTATTTTTTGGATCTATTTTAGCAAGTTGCTGACTTGTTTTTCATGTTTTTCTTGCATCACTCTCATCTCTCTTCCCAATTTTTCCTCTACTTCTCTTACTTGGTTTTCCAAATCCTTTTTGAGCTCTTCCATGGCCTGAGAGCAATTCATATTCTTCTTGGAGGCTTTTGATGTAGGCTCTTTGACTTTGTTGACTTCTTCTGGCTGTATGTTTTGATCTTCTCTGTCACCAAAAAAGGATTCTGTAGTCTGAGTCTGAGACCTTTTATGTTGCCTGCTTCTCATGTTCCCACCCAACTATTTGATGCCCGAGCTGTTGGTCAGGTTATGACTGCCTTCAGAGTGGAGAATGCTTTGTCCCAAGCTTCAGGGGCCTTGCACTGCTGTTTTCAGAGCTACTTCTAAGCCACCACAAGTTCTGCCACACCAGTGCTCCCCCTTCACCAAGATTTGCCAACCAGGACCGTGACCCAGATCCAAGCAGGGCAAAGCAAGGGAATGTTGCCTCTGTGACAGCAAAGCATTCCCTGCACTCCTGCTCTGATCTGCTGCTTGATTCCTCCCACTGGGTGGGCCAGGGACTCTGGAAGCAACCATAGCTGGAGCTCTGGAAGCAGCCACTGGAGCTTCCTGCTGCTGCTACCATGCCACCTCCACCACCCCTGGGACTTGGGCTGGATCATACCCTTCTCTCACCCTGGTCCAGCAGTTTTCCCACTGACCTGCTCCCTGGCCTTTGGTGTTTGTGGGTTGAGAAGTCTGGTAACTGCCACAGCTTAGTGATTCCTGGCCCTAAGGCCTGCTTGCCTGATCTCCTCTGCCCTGGTCTGTCCTGTGCTTTGCTCCCATCAAGGTGCAATAGAGCCTTCCTAGTGACTATCCAGGCTGTCCTGGCCTGGAGACCTGCTTCTCTCCATTATTTTGTGGGTTCTGTAGCTCTAGAATTTGTTCAGAGCCATTTTTACAGGTGTTTGAAGGGATTTGGGGGAAAGCTTAAGGGGGTCCCTGTTTTACAGCTGCCATCTTGGCTCTGCCCCCCAATGCCATGCCTACATCTCACATACTTTACCAACCCATAAGATTTTTTTTTAAATTTATTTAACATATTTAGTTTTCAGCATTGATTTTCACAAGAGTTTGGATTACAAATTTTCTCCCCATTTCTACCCTCCCCCCCACTCCAAGATGACATATATTCTGGTTGCCCTGTTCCCCAGTCAGCGCTCCCCTCTGTCACCCCACTCCCCTCCCATCCCCTTTTCCCTTCCTTTCTTGTAGGGAAGATAAATTTCTAGGCCCAATTGCCTATGTATCTTATTTTCTTGTTGCATGCAAAAACATTTTTGTTTGTTTTTGAACATCTGTTTTTAAAATATTGAGTTCCAAATTCTCTCCCCTCTTCCCTTCCCACCCACCCTCCCTAAGAAGTCAAGCAATTCAACATAGGCCACATGTGTATCATTATGTATAACCCTTCCACAATACTCATGTTGTGAAAGACTAACTATATTTTGCTCCTTCCCAACCCATCCCCCTTTACTGAATTTTCTCCCTTGACCCTATCCCCTTTCGAAAGTATTTGTTTTTGACTACCTCCACCCCCATCTGCCCTCCCCTCCATCATCCCCCCCATTTTTTTATCTTCTTCCCTCTTCTTTCCTGTGGGGTAATATTCCCAATTGGGTATGTATGGTATTCCCTCCTTAGGCCAAATCTGATGAGAGCAATGTTCACTCATTCCCCCCTCATCCGCCCTCTCCCCTCCTCCCACAGAACTGCTTCCTCTTGCCACCTTTATGGGAGATAATCCATCCCATTCTATCTCTCCTTATCTCCCTCTCTCAGTATGTTCCTCTCTCATCCCTTAATTTGATTTTATTTCTTTTAGATATCTTCCCTTCATCTTAAACTCACCCTGTGTCTGCTCTCTCCTCTCTCCCTCTCCTCTCTCCCTCTCTCTCTCTCTCTCTCTCTCTCTCTCTCTATATATATCTATATATCTATATCTACTACACTATATATATGTATATATATGTATATAATATACACATACACACATAGATATATACATACATACACATTCACTCATATATATACATAAACATATATGTATGCATATTCCCTTCAGCTACCCTAATACTGAGGTCTCATGAATCATACACATCATCTTTCCATGTAGGAATGTCAACAAAACAGTTCATCTTTAGTAAGTCCCTTGCAATTTCTTTTTCTTGTTCTTTTTCTTGATTACCCTTTCATGCTTCTCTTGATTCTTGTGTTTGAAAGTCAAATTTTCTATTCAGTTCTGGTCTTTTCACTGGGAAAGCTTGAAAGTCCTCTATTTTATTGAAAATCCATATTTTGCCTTGGAGCATGATACTCAGTTTTGGTGGGTAGATGATTCTAGGTTTTAATCCTAGCTCCATTGACCTCCGGAATATCGTATTCCAAGCCCTTCGATCTCTTAATGTAGAGGCTGCCAGACCTTGGGTTATTCTGATTGGGTTTCCACAATACTCAAATTGTTTCTTTCTGGCTGCTTGCAGTATTTTCTCCTTGATCTGGGAGCTCTGGAATTTGGCAACAATATTCCTAGGAGATTTCTTTTTGGGATCTACTTGAGGAGGTGATCGATGGATTCTTTCAATTTCTATTTTGCCCTGTGGCTCTAGAATATCAGGGCAGTTCTCCTTGATAATTTCTTGAAAGATGATATCAAGGCTCTTTTTTTGATCATGGCTTTCAGGTAGTCCAATAATTTTTAAATTATCTCTCCTGGATCTATTTTCCAGGTCAGTGGTTTTTCCAATGAGATATTTCACATTATCTTCCATTTTTTCATTCCTTTGGTTCTGTTTTATAATATCTTGATTTCTCATAAAATCACTAGCTTCCACTTGCTCCAATCTAATTTTTAAAGTAGCATTTTCTTCAGTGGTCTTTTGGACCTCCTTTTCCATTTGGCTAATTCTGCTTTTCAAGGCATTCTTCTCCTCATTGGCTTTTTGGAGCTCTTTTGCCATTTGAGTTAGTCTGTTTTTTAAGGTGTTGTTTTCTTCAGTGTATTTTTCGGTATTTTTTTGGGTCTCCTTTAGCAAGTCATTGACTTGTTTTTCATGGTTTTCTCGCATCTTTCTCATTTCTCTTCCCAGTTTTTCCTGTTCTTCTCTAACTTGCTTTTCCAAATCCTTTTTGAGCTCTTCCATGGCCTGGGACCAGTTCATGTTTTTCTTGGAGGCTGTTGGTGTAGGCTCTTGCACTTTATTGACTTCTTTAGGCTGTATGTTTTGGTCTTCTTTGTCAGCAAAGAAAGAATGCAAAGTCTGAGACTGAATCTCGGTGCGTTTTGGCTGCCTGGCCATATTCCCAGCCAACTAACTTGACCTTTGAGTTTTTCAGCGGGATATGACTGCTTGTAGACTGACGAGTTCTATGTTCCACGTTTGGGGGGGAGGTGCCAACTCTGCCACACCAGCACCGCTCCTTACCCAACCCCCAACCCGGACTGGGCTTAGATCTTCAGCAGGCCGTGCACTCCTGCTCTGATCCGCCACTTAATTCCTCCCACCAGGTGGGCCTGGAGCCGGAAATAACAACAGCTGTAGCTGCCCTACCTCCGCTGTCCCCGGGCCTGGGAGCCGAAACGCGAACTCTTTCTACTCCCGCAGCTTTTCCCACTAACCTTCTCCACAGTCTTTGGTGTTTGTGGGTTAAGGAGTCTGGTAACTGCCGCAGCTCAGTGATTCCGCCCGGCTTCTGGTCTGAATGGTCCATGCCACCCACGCTGGACTCTGCTCCACTCCGTTCCCAGCTCCCAGCTCCCAGCTCCCAGCTCCCAGCTCCGTGTGGGATAGACCTCACCCAGAGACCATCCAGGCTGTCCTGGGCTGGAGCCCTGCTTCCCTCTACTGTTTTGTGGGTTCTGCCATTCTAGAATTGGTTCAGAGCCATTTTTTATAGGTTTTTGGAGGGACTCGGTACGGAGCTCATCCTAGTTCCTGCTTACCAGCCGCCATCTTGGCTCCGCCCCCAACCCATAAGATTTTTAAGGAAAGAAAGGAAATGGCTAATAGATCAACAGCTAGAGCTTACTAAAAAGATGAATTGGGTGAAATTTATAAATACTTTGATCAAAGGTCAGAAGCCACGTGGCTATCAAACAAGACTGGATTGCATTGAGGTTAGTAATCTAGGGATGTTAAGGACAAAAGACTGACTCCAACTAATAAAATAGGGCTGCTTATCCTAAGTCAATGTACTTATTTCCGCCATAACATTTTTAAATATATAATACATTGGATCCTCACAACAACCTTGTGAAGTGGGTAGTATAGAAATTATTACCCTCATTTGGCAGACGAAGAACCTGAAGTTGCAAGGGGATGAAGTGGCTTGTTCAGGAATATATAGCTCCTAAGTGTCAGAGGTGGGATTAAAAGGTAGGTATTTCCTTACCCTAAGTCTAGAAGTCTTTTCCCTATGCTGTCCTCCAATCACTCCCAATTGGCAAGTACTACTTTTATATCTACTTCTGCCCAGCAGTTTGTTGTTGTTCAGTTATTTCAGTACTCTTTGTGACCCCATTTGGGGTTTTCATGACAAAGAAACTGGAGTGATTTGCCATTTCCTTCTCTAGCTCATTTTACATATAAGGGAATTGAGGAAAACAGAATTAAGAGACTCGACCAGCGTCACACAGCTAGTAAGTGTCTGAGGCCAGATTTGAACTCAGGAAGGGAAGAGTCTTCTTGACTAAGCCCAGCACTCTTTCCACTGTGCCACCTAGCTGGTCAATACATACATACATACATACATACATACATACACACACACACACACACACATATATATATATGCACCCATTTTCTCCCCTCTTTCATTAGTTGGCATCATTTTTACCATCATCAGTTAATATCAACTGAGATTCACAGCACTTTATGTTGAGTGTAACTGACTATTTGATAACTCACACTGAAAAAAAGCTAAATTGATAAAAGGCTTACACGTTCTATGTAATCGAATTTTTCTAGGCATAGAGACCATTCATTTATATCATCCATGTCCTAGCTAAAGCTACATTTCTCTTATTCTTTCTTGCTTGGTATGATTTATTTATTTACTTTCTCGGAGTCTAATCATATCACTAGTATTAAATATTGGGCTCAAGCTGTCTCCCCAAAGACACAACCTATAATATCAGGGGATGCTAAATTTAATAATCTTTAGTAATTATAGGATGGTATCCTGGAAAATTAGCTTAGAGCAGTTACAAACATGTGGAGTAATGAGACTTTAGCTACATTATATTCATGATGAAATAATATGGAGACCCTGTAATACAGTTTATTGACCTTCTCTGGGGCATAATAACAATACATCCTATCCTAGATCTCCATCATTGTAATTGAATTCTGGGGGATTCATGTGAGGGCTCCAAAATCTATCCCTCAGTGTCTTCCCTTTTGAGACCATTCAAATTATTTTTTTCATTTCTCCTTTTAATTACTGTAAAAAGTGATATCAATCTTTGGGGAAAGCAAACCCTCATTTGCTGTTGTTCATTATTTCACAGGCATCTATAAAGCATCTCTCCTCCTTTTTCCTTTCCCTTTTGCTCCCAAGATAGCCTCGTTTGGTTTCTGTTGGTGAAATAATTAAACATCTTTTAGAACTCAAAGATTCATAGAATGTTGGAGCTAGAAGGCCGTTTAGAAATCATCTAGTTTGCTGCCTTCATTTTGCAAATGAGGAAGTTGTCTGAGCGGCGAGTAGCTGAATGAGGATTTTCAGCTAAGGTCCTCTGGTTCCAAAAACCAGAATTACAATCACAGAATTAGGAAAACAGCAACAACAACCAACAACCCACCAGAGGCCAGCTAGTCCAACTAGTAGCTGGATAGGAATGCACTTCATTTTATAATTTGTTCACTGTTAGGATTCTCACTCTCTCCCTTTAAAATATCCTAATAAATCATTTGTATTTACTTAAAAAACTCAAAAAACCTTGAATCACACCCTTCATGAATGAAGAAAGAAAAACAGGGGTAGGTTCCTGACACCACCAAATTTTTGACAAAAGAAAGTTAGACTTTAGTTGCCACCCTAGGAGACCAGTGAAAAAAGATTCCTTCTTACTGATGGAATTGTTTTATAAGGAAAAAAAGGTGTCTGGGTGGGCCCCCTACTGGGTCATTAGGTTAAGAAAAAACAGCACCTCATATTCTAGTGCAGAGTATAAGAGATGATTGCTTCCCTCTTTCTGGCTAAAAACTCTCCCCACATCCTCACTCTTTCCTCTTTCCTTCTCTGTCTGTCTTACTGGAAAAGCATTCCAGAAAGAAAATTGCAAGTGTATTTTTCCATGTGCATTTTGTCTTCTAACTGCCAGTTGTTTCACTGGGTCACAGAACTTCTGAAAACTCCCTTTCCGTACTCCTCATCTCTAGTAAAATCTTTCAAGGAGAATTCTTCCCTTCCTCTTTCAGTCTGAAATCCCCTCATGTGGAATTTCACAGTAGAATGAATGTTGATCAAGTTTAAATTAACTAAATGTTCTCTTGGTACTTGAGGACTTGGGTAAAACAGAGGGATCAGGACCTTGATTATGATAAGCATTATGTGATCTGATTAGATTTTCATTTTCTTTCTGCCAAGGTTACCAGCTCTTCCACATCCAGGTAATCAAATCAACCACTTGCTGCCAGTAGCATCTTCAAAAATTGGAGAGATACCCTCAACACCTGTAAAGCTTTAATGGAACATTAGAATTTATGAAGATTTCAAATGAAATCTTTAGTTCACATTGGCTTTTAAAATGGTGCCAGAAGAGTGAGAACATTGCTTTAACTTTTTCAGTTCTCAAAGTGGTTCTTAATGTAAGGGAGGTCCCCCCATCCCAAAGCTGTTCAAAGATTGCGATGACTATGAAAAAGGATTGGAATGTGCTTAGGTGGGTAGCAGAGACATGACTTTGCCCCCAAGCTTAGTTTTTATCTATGCCTTTTCCCCATCCACTCATCTTCATGGGATAATGGAAATGATTTAGGGTTTAAAAACTGGATAAACCTTGAACTCCATAGTAGTTATTGGGCAAAAAACTATTACTTGATTTAGAGTCCAGTCTTCAGAGAGTGAAAATTGGGAAGACTGTGGAATGTTCACCATAAGCTAAGGAAGAGTTTCTGACATAGAAATGAAAGACCCAGAATCGAGATGAGTCTAGAGAAAAGATGAAGCCAGAGAGCATCAGCTAGTTAGTAGGACTCTACTCTTTATTTTAAAGAGGTTGTCCCCTGAAGCTGAAATTGGAGATGGGAGGGGTTTGTGACCAAGACTCTGTCTGAGGGATTAAGACAGAGGAGGTGGTTTGCTCATCCTGGGGCAAGGGTTTCCATCCAGCCTTAGCACAGTTCCTGGTACATAGTAGGGGTTAAATAGGTGCCTATTGACTTCTCCCTTTTCTAAAAGAGCTAGAAAAGCCTATAGGCTTAAGCTAGGAAAACATGTCAGCACCTGAATTTTCCTGAAGAATATTTCAAGGATTTCAGCTAAATCAGAAGCTTGATGTGGCAGAAACTACAGCTAAAACCATATCCTACAGAGATTACATAACTGGCCAAGTGGCATCTGGAGGAGACTGCAAGTCTACTGTAGCAATGTACAAACATGTAGTGTCCAGCGCCCAGTGCCATAGTGTATGTGGAAGACCAGGGCAGAGCAGAGTCAGTCAATAAACGTTTATAAAACACCTACTATGTGCCAGTCACTGTGTTAAGCACTGGGGATACAAATGAGATAAAAGACAGTCCCTACTTTCAAGAATCTTACAATGTAGTGGGGGAAACAATATCCAAACAACTGTATATAAATGAGCTGTATACACTTACTAGCATTGTGACCTTGCCCAAGTCACTTAACCTCTGTCTGCCTTCATTTGCCCAAATGTAAAATGGGGATAATAATAGCACCTACCTCCCGTATAAACATATGCATGTAATTATATTTATATAAATATACTTATATAAACATTAATTTATGTAAATAGATTATCTTGAGGATCAAATGAGACAATAATTAGCACAGTGCCAGGCACATAGTAAATGCTATAAAAATGTTGGCTATTAGTTATATAAATGTTTATAGAAATATATTTATGTAAATAAGTGTTTATATTTTTATATAACTATAATTATGTACATATTTATATAAATGAATGTTTTAATAAATATATTTATAGAAATAAATGCTTATATAAATATCTAAATAAAATTTACCCAGGTAATATAATGTCAAAAGATATTTATATAAATATTTACATAAATATATAAATAAATGCTTACACAATTATGATATCAACACGTTTATACAAATATATAATATAAAGGCTTACACAAATATATAACTAAATGTTTGTATAAATATATATTACAAATGCATGTTTACACAAATATATAATATAAATGCATGTCTACACAAATACTTTATATATTTATATAAATGTTTACATAAATATATTTCTATAAATAAGTGTTTATATAAGTATATATAAATGAAATTATATACATATATTTATATAAATAAATGTTTACATAGGTATATTCATATAAATATAATTACATGCATATATTTATATAAATGAATGTTTATATAAACATTTATAGAAATACATGCTTATATAAATATGTAAATAAAGCTTACAGAGATGAAATGAATAAATGTAGATAAATATTTATATAAATAAATATGTTCATATATTTATTTAAATAAATATAAATGTTATGTAAATAAATGTTTACACAAATATATAAATAAATGCTTAAACAAATATAATATCAACAGATATTTACACAAACATACAATATAAATGAAGGTTTACACAAATATATAATTAAACGTTTATATAAATATATAATATAAACACATGTTTACACAAATATATAATACAAATAAGTGTTTACACAAATATGTTTATATATTCATAGAAATAAATGCTTACATAAAATTGATTTCTGTAAACAAATATTTATAGAACTAAATGTTTATAGAAATATATACAAATGTATTGATATAAATAAAATGTCTGCATAAAGTTAGTTACGTAAATGTTATTATTATTATTAATTATTGGATAAATTGGAAGTAATCAGCAGAGGAAAGACGCTAAAATTAAATCATTATACTGGGAAGCAGAGATGAGGAGGGAGAACCTTCCAGGTATGGAAGACATGGAGTGTTGGAGTGCGTGTGTGTGTGCGTGTGTGTGTTTGCGTGTGTGTGGTATATAAGGTGTAAAAAGACTAGGAAAGTGGGGATGGGGCAGGTTCAGCAGGGAGCAGGCCCTGCGGAGCAGCTGCAGTGAAGTTATGATTTTACTAGAAGAGATAAATGTCTCTGTGATGTTGGGAGACATGAGTTTCTCCTCCGTACATATGCCTTGGCCACATGTACCCCACCCTCCTCTCCATGCATGGCTACACGTGTTATTCCTCCCTACGTGTTGTCTAGATGTGTCTGTTCTTCCCACAGATACTATCTATATTTGTGAGAGAGGAGGCCCTAATTTATGGAGAAATATTTTGTTGCTACTATTCTTAGTGTCCCATTTCATTGTATCTTTGTTTTTAACTGTGTCCTCTAGCTGACTATTAAAGGGAAACACATGGGGTGGGGGCTTGTAAAGTCATTTTGGGAAAAACTACACATGCATTCCCTGCTGTTAAGGTGCTCATTGCTAGAAAAATCTATCTCTTTATAATACCAGTATCTCTCAGTGATATATGGCTGTGAATCATAATCCCAGACAAAACCAATTGTAGGTGACATAAAGGGTAGAGAAAATTTGCCTGGTGGGTCTAAACAGATTGTAGTATATTAGCCCAATGAGGATAATAGCTGTTTATGCAGCATTTATAATAGAGGATGAGGAGGTAGAGAAAATCTATAAAGAATTTGGTAACACATGCTGAATTAAATTAACATACCCTTTAGTACTTGGTGTTTTGTTATTGTCATTCAGTCGTTTCAATGGTGTCTGACTCTTTGTGACCCTGTTTGGGATTTTCTTGGCAAAGATGTTGGAGTGGTTTGCCATTTCCTTCTCCGGCTCATTTTGCAGATGAGGAAACTGAGGCAAACAGGGTTAAGTGACTTGCCCAGGGTTACATAGCTAGTGTCTGAGACCAGATTTGAACTCAGAAAGATGAATTTTCCTCATTGCATGCCATGCCACCTAGCTGCCCCATATTGTGAATACTTCTTCTAAGAAGAGTAGAATGGTGCTGTGGCTATGGTGAGGGCCATATATATTTTTATTTATATATAAAATGATGCTAAATTATATAGTTAATTTTTATATGTAATATACATATATGCATATATACAATATTTATTTGATTGAGATCTCTAACTCAATTGGCATTGGAAGCTCCCAATGACAAATTTCTTTCTAGCAATGCAAATTAGAAATTGTTCTGCAACTTATTACCTTAGGGAGTTGCCTAGGCCATTGAAAAATTAAGTGACTTGTCCAGGGTCACACACCCATTATATCACTTCTGGAACCCAGGTTGTTCTGCCCCTGAGGCTGGCTCTATAGTCCAAGAAAACAACTGAGAAAACATCATTAACTACCTACCCAGACACTTACTTTCTCATGCCTACAAGATGCCTATAGGAATAACTTAACATGTATTGGGGTATCTTCGGCAAATGTATCAGAAAGAAAGAATATTTTCACAAATGATAACATACATCAGATCATATCTTCACAATGACACAATTGTAAGCTTCTACCATGTTTATTTCTTGGGTAATTATTTTTTCATTTAATTTTAATTTTTTCTCAATTACACTTTTAAAAGTTTTTCATGTTCTTTTTTAAACTTAGGAATAACTTTTCTTTGGTATTTATTTAGTTTACTTAAATTTTCCCCAGTTACATGTAAACAACAATTTTGAACATTTGTTTTTAAAACTTTAAGTTCCAGATTCTCTCCCTTTCTCCCTCCCTACCCCAAATTGAGAAGGCAAGCAATTCCGTATAGGTTGTATAAAAGTGTAGTCATGCAAAACATATCAATAATAGCCATGTTATGAAAGAAAACATAGATTAAAAAACTCAAGAAAAATAAAGAAAATGAAAAAAAAAGCCCAAAAGTTGCTTCAATCTGAATTCAGACACCATCAGTTCTTCCTCTGGGGAGGGATAGCGTTTTTCATTCTAAGTCCTTCAGAGTTGTCATGGATCATTGTATTGCTGAGAGTAGCTAAGTCATTTACAGCTGATCATCCTACAATATTGCTGTTACTGTGTACCCATTACATTTCACTTTGCATCAACCCATGTAAGTCTTTCTAGGTTTTCCTGAGAGCATCCTGCTCATCATTTCTTATAGTACAATAGTATTACATCACAATTACATGCTGCAACTTATATGTACCCCTCAATTTCTAATTCTTTACCCCCAGAAAAGAATATATAAATATTTTTTGGACCTATAGGTCATTTTCCTTTTTTTAAAATCTCTTTTGGGATACAGACTTAGTAGTGGTATTGCTATGTCAAAGGGTATGCATGATTCCACAGCCCCTTGGGCAAAGTTACAAATTGTTCTATAGAATGGTTTAATCAATTCACAAGTCTGAAAATAGTACATTAATATCTCGTTTTTCCCACATTCCCTCCAACATTGGCATTTACCTTTTCTGTCTTATTATGTAATCTAATACTTATGAGGTAGTACCTCAGAATCGTTTTAACTTGAATTTCTCCAATCTCTAGTGAGTTAGAATATTTTTTCATATGGCTATAGATAACTTTAATTACTTCATCTGAAAACTGACTATCAATTGGGGAATGGCTCCTATTTTTAAAAATTTGACACAGTTCTTTTTATGTTAGATAAATGAGGCCTTTATCAGAGAAACTTGCTTCAAAAATTTTTTTCTCATGGTTACTATTGCTAACTGTATTTCCCTCCACCCTATTCCCCTACCCCCATTTATTCTATTCTCTCTTCTTTCATACTGCCCCTCCTCAAAAGTGTTTTGCTTCTCATTACCCCTTCCGCCATTCTGCCCTCCCTTCTGTCACCCCCCCAACCCTTCTATTTTTATGAACAGTAAGATAGATTTCTATACCCCATTGCCTATGTATCTTATTTCCCAATTACATGTAAAACAATTTTTAACATTCATTTTTATAACTGTGAGTTCCAAATTCTCACTCTCCCTCCCTCCCTACACACCCTCATTGAGAAGGCAAGCAGTTCAATATAGGTTATACATGTATAGTCATGCAAAACACTTCCATAACAGTCATGTTGTTTCCTTTCACCCTGTCCCTTCTCAAAAGTGTTTGCTTCTGATTGCCCCCCTTCCCCAATCTTCCCTCCCTTCTATTGCCTACCTATCCCCTTCCCCCATACTTTCCTATGGAGTAAGATAGATTTCCATACCCAATTCTAATGAGAGTAAAGTTCACACGTTCCCTCTCACCTCTTCCTTCTTCCCCTCAACTGTTATAGCTTTTTCTTGCCTCTTTTAAGTAAGATAATTTACCAAATTCTACCTCTTCTCTTCTCCTTCTCCCAGTACATTCCTTTCTCTCACTCTTTAATTTTATTTTTCAGTTATCATACCTTCATATACAACTCATCCTTTATCCTCTGTCTATATATATTCCCTCCAACTATCCTAATAATGAGGTCTCATGAGTTACACATATTATCTTTCCATGTAGGCATGCAAACAGTTCAACTTTAATAAGTCCCTTATGATTTCTCTTTCCTGTTTACCTTTTCATGTTTCTCTTGAGTCTTGTATTTGAAAGTCAATTTTTCTATTAAGTTCTGTTTTTTCCCCTAAGAATGTGCTAAATTGGGGGGGCAGAGCCAAGATGGCGGCTAGAAAGCAGGGACTTGCGTGAGCTCCCTGCCAGTTCCCTCCAAAAGCCTGTAAAAATGGCTCCGAACAAATTCTAGAACTGAAGAACCCACAAAATAGCAGAGGGAAGCAGGGATCCAGCCCAGGACAGCCTGAATGGTCACTAGGTGAGGTCTATCCTGCACGGAGCTAGGAGCGGAGGGGAGCGGAACCCAGCGTGGGTGGCAGCAGGACCAACCAGACCAGGAGCAGGGCAGACCAGGCCCTAGAGCCCTGAATCAATGAGCTGTGGCAGTTACCAGACTTCTCAACCCACAAACACCAAAGACAACAGAGAAGGTTACTGGGAAAAGCCGCTGGGGACAGAGTGAAAAGAGTTCGCAGTTCAGCCACCACTCCAG
Source organism: Trichosurus vulpecula (assembly GCF_011100635.1). Taxonomy (NCBI): domain Eukaryota; kingdom Metazoa; phylum Chordata; class Mammalia; order Diprotodontia; family Phalangeridae; genus Trichosurus; species Trichosurus vulpecula. The sequence goes on along the minus strand of NC_050576.1, from coordinate 394,514,633 downwards.
GGGCAGTGGGGGTGGTGCAGCTGCAGAACTACAGCTGCAGTTGCTTCTGGCCCCAGGCCCACCTGGTGGGAGGAATTAAGTGGCAGATCAGAGCAAGAGGGCAGAGTCTGCTGAAGATCTGAGTCAGGTCCAGGCTGGTGGTTCTTGGGGAAGGAGGAGTGCTGGTGTGGCAGAGCTGGCTGTATAGAAATAGCTCTGAAAACAATGGTGCATCCCCTCAAGCTTGGAACAAAGTGCTCTTTACTCCACCAGCAGTCATACCCCGACAAAAAACTCAAGGGTCAGGTAAGTTGGCTGGGAACATGGCCAGGCAGTGAAAACAGACTCAGATTCAGTCTCAGACTTTAGAATTTTCTTTGGTGACAAAGAAGACCAAAATATACAGCCATAAGAAGTCAACAAAGTCAAAGAGCCTACATCAAAAGCCTCCAAGAAAAACACGAACTGGTCTCAGGCCATGGAAGAGCTCAAAAAGGATTTGGAAAAGCAAGTTAGAGAAGTAGAGGGAAAATTGGGAAGAGAAATTAGAATGATGAGAGAAAACCATGAAAAACAAGTCAACGACTTGCTAAAGGAGACCCAAAATCTACTGAAAAAAATATTGAAGAAAAAAACACCTTAAAAATAGACTAACTCAAATGGCAAAAGAGCTCCAAAAAGCCAATGAAGAGAAGAATGCCTTGAAAGGCAGAATTAGCCAAATGGAAAAGGAGGTCCAAAAGACCACTGAAGAAAATGCTACCTTAAAAATGAGATTGGAGCAAGTGGAAGCTAGTGACTTTATGAGAAATCAAGATGTTATAAAACAGAAACAAAGGAAGGAAAAGTGGAAGACAATGTGAAATATCTCATCAGAAAAACCACTGACCTGGAAAATAGATGCAGGAGAGATAATTTAAAAATTATTGGACTACCTGAAAGCCATGATCAAAAAAAGAACCTAGATATCATCTTTCAAGAAATTATCAAGGAAAACTGCCCTGATATTCTAGAGCCGGAGGGTAAAATAGAAATTGAAAGAATCCACAGATTGCCTCCTCAAAAGTATCCCAAAAAGAAAACTCCTAGGAACATTGTCGCCAAATTCCAGAGCTCCCAGATCAAGGAGAAAATATTGCAAGCAACCAGAAAGAAACAATTTGAGTATTGTGGAAAAACAATCAGGGTAACACAAGATCTAGCAGCTTCTACATTAAGGGATTGAAGGGCTTGGAATATGATATTCTGCAGGCCAATGGAGCTAGGATTAAAACTAAGAATCACCTACCCTGCAAAACTGAGTATCATGCTCCAAGGCAAAATATGAACTTCCAATAAAATAGAGGCCTTTCAAGCTTTCTCAGTGGAAAGACCAGAGCTGAATAGAAAATTTGACTTTCAAACACAAGAATCAAGAGAAGCATGAAAAGGTAAACAAGAAAGAGAAATCATAAGGGACTTACTAAAGTTGAAGTGTTTTGTTTACATTCCTACATGGAAAGATGATGTGTATGATTCATGAGACCTCAGTATTAGAGTAGCTGAAAAGAATATGCATGTACATATATATATGTGTGTGTGTGTGTATGTATATATATATGTGTGTGTATGTATATATGTAGGTGTATACACACACACACACACACACACACACACACACACACATATATATATATATATATATATATATATATATATATATATATAGACAGAGGACACAGGGTGAGTTAAATCTGAAGGGATGATATCTAAAAAAATAAAATCAAATTAAGGGATGAGAGAGGAATATATTGAGAGAGGGAGAAAAGGAGAGATAGAATGGGGTAAATTATCTTGCATAAAAGTGCCAAGAAAAAGCAGTTCTGTAGGAAGGGAAGAGGGGGCAGGTGAGGGGGAATGAGTAAATCTTGCTCTCATCAAATTTGACCTGAGGAGGGAATACCATACACACTCAGTTGGGTATCTTACCCCACAGGAAAGAAGGAGGAAGAAGATAAAAAAGGGGGGATGATAGAAGGGAGGGCAGATAGGGGGAGGAGGTAATCAAAAACAAACACTTTCAAAAAGGGACAGGGTCAAGGGAGAGAATTAAATAAAGGGGAATAGGTTAGGAAGGAGCAAAAACATAGTCAGTCTTTCACAACATGAGTATTGTGGAAGGGTTTTACATAATGATACGTATGTGGCCTATGTTGAATTGCTTGCCTTCTTAGGGAGGGTGGGTGGGGAGGGAAGAGGGGAGAGAATTTGGAACTCAAAGTTTTAAAAACAGATGTTCAAAAACCGAAAAAAAATTTTGCATGCAACTAGGAAATAAGATACACAGGCAATGGGGTGTAGAAATTTATCTTGCCCTACAAGAGAAGAAGGGAAAAGGGGATGAGAGGGGAGTGGGGTGACAGAAGGGAGGGCTGACTGTGGAATGGGGCAACCAGAATATATATCATCTTGGAGTGGGTGGGAGGGTAGAAATGGGGAGAAAATTCATAATTCAAACTCTTGTGAAAATCAAAGCTTAAAACTAAATATATTAAATAAATAAAATAAAAGTAAACATATACCAAAAAAAAGAAAAAAAAAGAATGTGCTAAATTCCTCTGTGTCATTGAATGTCAATTTTTTCCCTTCATGGATTATACTCAATTTTGCTGGTAGGTGATTCTTGGTTTTAATACTATCTCCTTTGACCTTTGGAATATCATGTTCCAAGCCCTCCAATCCCTTAATGTAGAAGCTGCTAAATCTTGTATTATCCTGATTGTGATTCCACAATGCTTGAATTGTTTCTTTCTGGCTTCTTACAATATTTTCTCCTTGACCTGGAAGCTCTGGAATTTGGTTATAATGTTCCTGGGAGTTTTCATTTTGGTATATCTTTCAGGAGGTGATTGTTGGATTGTTTCAATTTCTATTTTACTTTCTGGTTCTAGAATGTCAGGTCAGTTTTTTTGATAATTTCTTGAAAGATGATGTTTAGACTTTTTTATTGATCATGGCCTTCAGGTAGTCCAATAATTTTTAAATTATGTCTTCTGGATCTATTCTCCAGGTCAGTTGTTTTTCCAAGGACATATTTCACATTGTCTTCTATTTTTTCATTCTTTTGGTTCTGCTTTATAATTTCTTGATTTCTCATAGAGTCATTTGCTCCATTCTGATTTTTAAGGAAGTATTTTCTTCAGTGATCTTTTGGACCTCCTTTTCTATTTTTCCAATTCTGCTTTTTAAAGAATTCTTCTCTTCATTGACTTTTTGGACCTCTTTTGCAATTTGGGTTAGTCTATTTTTTAAGGTGTTATTTTCTTCAGCATTTTTAGTATTTTTCTCCTTTATCAAGCTATTGACTCATTTTTTCATGATTTTTTCGCATCATTCTCATTTCTGTACCCAATTTTCCCTCTACTTCTCTCACTTGATTTTCCAATCCCCTTTTGAGCTCTTCCATGGCTTAAGACCAATTCACATTTTTCTTGGAGGCTTTGGATGTAGAAGCTTTGACTTTATTGTCTTCTTCTGGTTGTATGTTTTGATCTTCCTTGTTGCCAAAGTAAGGTTCTATATTCTGAGTTCTTTTCCTGTTGTTTGCTCATTTTCCCAGCCCATTTCTTGACTTTTTAACTCTTTGTTGTGATAGGGCTCTGCTTCCAGTATGAAGGGCATACTGTCCCAAGCTTCAGGGGTTTTGTGCAGCTGCTTTCAGAGACACTTCTATTTTCAGTTCTTCCAAGGTGGTATGATCTAAGGAGAGGCATTTACTCCTTTCCTGGCCTATGCTGTGGTCTGTGGGTGACCATAAGCATTCTTTTCTGCCTTACAATTGTGAGGAGGGTTCCCTCTCCACTGCTGTCACAAGCTTTGCTATGCCAGTGCTCCTCACTCCAGACTGCCACCCAGGACTGCCACCAAGATCCAGGAATGGGCATAGCAACAGTCCCACCTCAGTTCCAGCAAAGAGACCTCTGTAATCTCCTTCTAACCAGTTGTTTGTTCTCCTTGCCAATTGCAGATCAAGAGCTCCAGAAACAGCTGCTGCTGCCTCTTCCAACATCTCCACTGCTGATTTGGTCACTCCCAAGTTCTGCTCCTGGTTCGTTGGGGCTGTGGCTGTGTAGGGGCTGGGGCTGGACTGTGTTCCTTTCTCACACAGGTCCAACAGTCCTTTCCTACTGACCTTCTAAGTTGTCTTTTGCATTTGTGGGTGGAGAAGTCTGGAAACCACCACAGCTGCCAGTGATTCAGTCCCCTAAGGCCTGCTCTGGGTTTGCTGGGGCCAGGTCTGTGCTGGCATGGGCTACCCTGAACTGTGCTCCTCTCTTAGCATGGTGCAATAGACCTTTCCTGTTCTTTCAGGTTGTCTTGGGCTAGAGATTTGTTTTACTCTGTCTTTCTGTGGGTTCTGCTGCTCTAGAATTTGTTTAGAGTCATTTTTACAGGTATTTGGAGGGGTTTGGGGGAGAGCTCTGGTGAATCCCTGCTTTTATTCTGCCATATTGGCTCCACTCCCATTAATTACTTTTTTAAAAAACGTATTTGATTTGATAGAACAAAATTCCACCTTGTCTCTAATAAAACGTTTCCTGTCAGTGTATAAATCACACTAACATTTCTTGAAAGATGCAATAACAGAGATAACTTTGCTTGATGACCTTCTAATTATAAATATCAAGCAAGGTATAAAATAGGGAGATGTATGCAGTATTTTAATGACTTCATGCTTCTCAATGGAACAAAGGCCTACCTTTTTAATACCAGTATTAATCCCAAGGTTCTACACGGTTTCAAAGAATGTAATACAATGGTCTCTGAAGAATTAAAGCTATGGGTCACCCAGAGGACAATGGAAGAATACATGATGGATGTGAGTGGGCTGAAGCATATTACCAGGAAAGAATTGCACAGGAGAGGTGGCATAAAAGAGATTGTCAGATAAGTGCATGGAAGTGACATGAAAGCTGAAGAAAGAGAGAGAAATGTATAATTAGAAAAGGAAGTGGGCCAGTAATGTATTGAGAGTGAGGTGTAGCTGTGAAAAGACAGGGTATCAGGGGTGGGGAACCTGGGGCCTCAAGGCTACCTGTGGCCCTACAGGTGATCAGGTGCGGCCCTTTGACTGAATCCAAACTTCACAGAACAAATCCCCTTAATAAAAGGATTTGTTCTGTAAAACTTGGACTCAGTTGAAAAGCTGCACCCAGGGACCTATAAGGCCACATGTGGCCTCAAGGCTGTAGGTTCCCTACTCCTGGTAGGGTATTTCAGGAAATTTTCAATGCAAATTTAATTTTGGTTCACTTTAATTAGAAAACTTCCCCCAACCGTGCAATAACAGATAGCCCTTGTAGTGTAGGCAGCTATGGAATAAGTGTAAAGAACTCTGCAGTTGGCATGAGAAGACCAGAATTTGAATTCCAATCTCAAATCCAGTCTTGCCTCTAACTAGCTTTGTGGACGAAGCATCCTACTTCTCTGCATCTCAGTTTCTCCTTTTGTAAAGCGGCACTACCTCAGAGGACTGCTGTGGAGATTAAAAGAGATAAAATTTGTGATGTGCTTTATAAAATGGAGAATGCTTAGAGATGCTCGAAGACAGCCTCCAAAGCAAAGGCTTGTTTATGGTCAACAAATAGGAAGCACAGGGGGATTTGTGCTCTTCATAGCTTCCAGTCAATTCTGTGATGGTAAAAATCTGGAATACTGCTTGTGAAAGTCTGCGTGTTCTCTAATGATACCCTCATTGAAGATGTCCTCAATGTATGTATATTATTCTCATAAAATTTTCATATTGATGGAAAGAAGTAATTATTAATAAAATATTAATATAATTAATAAAATAATAAAATATTAAAATTTATTAATAAAAATAAATAATAATTATTAAGCACCTACTTTATGCCAGGGATTGTGCTAAGCATTTTATAAATGTTGCCTCATTTGATCCTTACAACAATCCTGTGAACTAGGTGCTGTTGTCACCATTTTATGGTTGAGGAAACTGAGGCAGACAGATGTGATTTGCTCACAGTCACACAGCTAGTAAGTGTCTGAGACCATATTTGAGCTCAGGTCTTTTTAATGCTAAAATGGGTATAAAAATCAGAAGCTGTTGGTGTTCTATTTTACACCTTTTATTATTATTATTAGGAAGTAGAGGGAAGAAACGAGCATTTATTAAGCACCTACTATGTGCCTGGCACTGTGCTAGGCACTTTATGGATATTATTTCATTGGATCTTCAAAACAACCCTTAGAGGTCAGTGCTATTATTATCCCCATTTTACAGATGAGGAAATGGAGGCAGACAAAGAATAATTTGCCCAAGGTCATTACAGCTAGTAAGCGTCTGAGGCCACATTTGAACCCAGATCTTGCTGACTCCAGGCTCTGCTCTCTATCCACTGTGCCATGTTGTACCTCTTAATAATATCGGAATATTTTCCATTGCTTTGGCATGGAAAGAGATTTTGTGAATTGATCCCCTAATGGCAGTTTTTCCTCTAGAAGTACATCTGGGACTGTGGTGTTAGAGACCCATGTTCAGTCACTTCCTTGTATTTGATGAAAAGAGTTTACCATAAAACTCTTTATAAATTTCTCAATCTTCTATTTCTTCTTCTATTCTTCTCCATAAAATTTTATAAATGAGATTATGTTCTAAATCGGTGTTGCTCTTGGCTGCCACTCATATCCGTTTGGCAAATAAGTCAAGGGGCTGCTGACTAAGGCATTTTTAGGCTCTGCGGAGCTCGTTATGGCACTTGATTGACATCACTTTAACTTCTACATGAATTATGATAATCAGTCTCTATATAGCCTTCCCCACTTTTTCTATCAATAACTTGTTTAAATAGGTCAGGTTAGAGTTGTTCTAATTGTGTGCCATATCATTTTAAGAGGCTTTTTCAAGGGCTAAGTTAATAAAATGCTAAGTCTGGAATAACGAGACCTGAGTTCAATCTAAACTTGGATAATTACTAGCTACATGACCCAAGGCAAGTCTCTTGATCTTTTTTGCCTCAGTTTCCTTGACTGTAAAGTGGAGATAATAATACCACCTACCTTGCAGGGTTGTTGTTAGGGTCGTAAAAAAAACCCAACTTGTAAATAGTGCTTAGCAAACAACTCCTGACACAGAGTAAGTACTACATGCATGCTTATTCTCTCTCATTTTAAATTTTTTCTTCAAGCTTTGTAAGACTTCTCTGATTTGCTGTAACAAGTTGGCCTGAAAGGCTGCTGACTCAGTGCTGATTTCCACATCAATAATAAAGCGTTCCCTTTATGTTAAAATAGAATCCCTTTACTATTTTCCGGGATGGTGGTCAGGACTTAGCACCTTCTGCTTGTTTTTTGAAGAAAGTATTTATGTATGTAGGAGTGAGGTTCCTGTATAGCTCCAAGTTTTTGGCCTCTCATTTATTATTTCTCATCCATATTTTTCACCATCCCCACCTATCCTGTCTTTGCATAGAATTTTCCGAAGATCAAAGTATGCGCTGATTTCATTTGGAGTGTCTTAGTGAATTATTATCAGAAGTTTCCTACCTTTTTATCCTCATGTACAGGTAGTGATGTACAAGCTATAATTATTTTCATGGTGGTCTTTTAGCAAATAATGATATAAGCATTGAAACAGAAGATGACCATGAAATGATTTTAAAAATTGCTTTTGGATGAACAAAAACCAACAGCTCTATCTGCCTTTCTAAGAAGAATCTGTGAGCCGTCTTCTCTCCAATTAGTTTCACCTTCCTTCTGTTTTTTGGTTTTGTTTTTGTTGAGAATATAAGCAACTGATACAATTCAACCTACATTACGAGTGATACAATTCAATTCACTGATCACTGGATAAAGATTCGACAATAACAGTTAAGTTAAAAATTATAAATGGCCTTAAAAACTGTTTGTTAGTACCCTCTGCCTTGCATTTTCCCCCACTTGCCACAGTCCTTGCAGATATAGAAGGGGACTCCATAGCATCGAGGGCCATTTTGAAGTTTTCTTTGTTTCCTGGGTTGGTGTCATTAAAGAATTCACTACGTTCTGTCCACATTGTCGGTGCTAAGCCCTTAGTGCTTATATAACAACAGTAGCAACTATCCAGAGAGCTAGTACACTACACCTATTCCATCTCCACCAAGGGGCCCTATCTCCTCTGGATCCATGAGCATGGTTTGAACCAGGTTCAGTCTTGGGAAGCAGAGTCTCCTTTTTCTTGCCCTCTTGCTTGTGACACTCCTACCTTGGTGGCCAAGTGAAGAATTTCTTAAAAGTTACATTTTGGCTCATGTCTAGGGTCTCCTTAAAAGAAAAATACTCAATATGTATTATGAATCATGTATTTGACAGGTATGTATTTCCTCCACTCAAGATTAAAGCAGAGGAAGAATTGGTACATGATTTTTGTTTACAGTTAATTGTGCACTAAATTGAGCCTCTGAGGTCGAGATGCAACAAAGTATGGATCGTAATTTTGGCCTAACAGTTAACACCATGAAAACACAAATTCTCCACCAGCCAGCACTACACCATACCTACATGGAGCCATTGGTTACAGCAAATGGACAAATATTGAATGCTGTGGATAAGTTCAGTTATCTTGGCAGTATGCTTTCTAGGGATGTACATATAGATGATGAAGCAGGCTCACACCTATTGCCAGAGCTAGCTCAGCATTTGGGAGGATCTGAAAGAAAGTGCAGGAGAAAAGAGGTATTAGACTGTCTACCAATCTGAAGGTCTACAGAACCATTGTGCTGACTTTATTGTTGTGTGCCTGTGAAACCTGAACGGTATATCGGTGCCATTCAAGAAAACAGAATCACTTCCATTTGAATTGTCTTAGGGAGATTCTGAAGATCACCTAGCAAGATAAGGTATGGGGCACTGAGGTCCTTTCTTGAGCTAAACTGCCAAACATTCAAACTCCCTTGCAGAGTTTGAATGCCAAAATTATGTTTGCCTGAAAGACTATTTTATGGAGAGCTTACACAAGGCAAGCACTCCTATGGAGATCAGAAGAAGTGATACAAGGACACTCTCAAGGTCTCTCTGAAGAACTTTGGAATTGATTGCATGACATGGGAGACACTGGCACAGGACCACCCAGAGAAGGTGCTGTGCTCTATGAGCAAGGCAGAATTGCAGTAGCTCAAAAGAAATGTGAGATGTGCAAATTTAGACACATCTCCACTCCACATGTTCATATGGACTATTTATGCCCAACCTTTGGTACAGCCTTCTGAACCTGTATTGGTCCGATCAGCTGGTCAGACACACTGTACCTTGACTCCAAAATAATGATGTCATTTTGGTCCTCTTTGAGAATGAAGGACAACAACCAATCATTTCCTACACATTAAAGAAATGCCAAATACAAAACACTCATAAATATGTATGGGAAGAAGGACTTAAAACAGGATTCAGTAACTTCATTTATGACTATGTTCTCTTGGAAAGTTGACACTTAAAACATCCTCATAACATAAAGCAGTCTGCGGGACTACTGAATAGGCATCCCATAGTTCACCTTGACCGTATACCCTTTCATAACAGATGTTTTCTGTCAAGCCAGGTAGGGGTTTGAGTTCATCCTTGTGCTTGTAGCCATCTTCAAAAAGCCTTAGTGTAGTCATTAAGTACTCCTCCCTCAGCTGCCAATTGGATCCGATCAAAGGACTCAAGAGCACCAAATCTCTTGAACAATCTCTTGAACTCACCAGGAAGCCTGGACATGTCCATCTCTATACCAACACTTATTTACATAAGATCAAGAAAAAGCAAACATGAAACAGGAAGCCAAAAACCCAGGCTCAGGCTTGCCTAGTCAGGACATGGGCTTTATTTGCCATGTGCTCATAGCTATATGGATACCCACATAGGTGACAGAGCAAGCTGCCTTACCTATGATCATCCATTCACAGGAAATCTAGAGAGCAAGCACTGCTTGCCACAGAAAGAGTTGATGGAAGAGAGGCCTGGGACAGAATCACTTTTTTTGAAGGTCCACTGAATCTTTAGCTTTTCATGGTCAGTGCCCAAGAGGGAGATTGTCTTATCTCAGATGTGCTGAGTCACCACTTAGCCTTCTGGGAGTCAGGAGGGGCAGGCTCTATGCAGCCCTCTGTTGTACTTGGCTAGTCTCATTTTTGGAAAGCAGGCTCAGCCTATTTCTGGAACTGTACATGAAGCCTTTCCAACTTGGTAGGCTCTTCCAGAGCTCATGGTCCACTTCCTTTGCCTTATAGAAGTTAGGGTTACCTCTATATTCTGATGAAGCATTAGAACAGATCTTCATGGAAGAGCTTAACAATTACACTAAAATAAAAAATGCCTCTGTGAAACCATAACTGTCCTTTGGGAATTGGCTTCAATTCAATACATTATGTATTTCTGAAGTAAAAGCAATCAATTCTCATTTTTCAGTGCCATCAGGATTTCTAACCTCTGTGATTTCATCAGTATGGGTACTTTCTGGATATAGAATGGCAGATCCAGAGCTGGAAGGGACCACAGAAGCTATGTAGATCAATCTCCACCCCCTTCCCACCCCCAATTTTCTTTTTAAATAGATGAGGTCACCTAGGTAGTTAGTAGCAGAGTTAGGATATGAATCCATGTCCTCTGACTCAAGAAGTAGCTTTAATTCCCCTGATCCTTCATAGATCACACCATTGGTCCACCTTCATCTTTATGAATTGGTGTGCCTGAAAAAAATTTCCCATTTATTGGTCAGTCTTCTAGGGTGGGGACCTCTCTGAAGTATGTAGGGTGGTCCCCAAACAGCAGCCACACACAGTTTTCTACTGGAACTACACTGGAAGCCTTTCCAATCTGGTAGAGACAGCTAGAAGGCACAGGAAGATCTGAGTTCAAATTTGGCCTCACCAGCTAATGTGATTCTGGGCAAATCAGTTTACCCCTGTTTGTTTGCCTCGGTTTCCTCAATTATAAAGTGGGGATTATAACAGTACCTATCTTGCAGGGTTGTTGTGAGGATCAAATGAATTAATATTTGTAAGGTGCTTAGCACAGTTCTGGGCACGTAGTAGGCCCTATATAAAAATGCTTATTCCCTTCCCCTTCAGAGTCTGTATGCTACTGATGTAGTATTTGTGAACCCTAGTGCACCACTGAAGGCTCATATCAATGGAAAAAAAATATTCTGCTAGTCACACTTAAAATAACTAAGAGGCAAACAGCAAGGAAAGGCTGGAGAAACTGGAAGCTATGGATAATTGAGAAGCTAGATGGCTTGTCTGTGGATAATGGAGAGTTGAGTGTCAATAAGAAAAATGCATCCTTTGGTCTTTAGATACACTAACGAATCCCTGGGACTCTTCACCTGCCAGCTAATGACCCTGCAAAACTTTGCCTCTGGCCTCCAGGCTTTGCAGCGGCCAATGCCTCCTTGGTGAGTTGTTTCTTTTCAGGCCCCTTCTAAACCCTGGAAATCTAATTGATATTGGCTTGTTGGTATTTTCTCAGTCTGAGAAGGCTGTTAGTTAAGGCTCTGTTAACATCTCCCCTGTAGCCTTTCATCTGCAGTGGAGCAGAACCTCACCCCCTCTTGCTGAGGGAGTCTAAACTCACAATGATCAGCTCCAGGGCAAATCAATATGTGTCTTGAAGGGCAGATGAGGCCTCTGTTGTCTTTTTCTAGTTATCTAGTGTCATGAAAGGACCGCAGGCAGAGCTCCAGCATCTTTACTGGGAGTGTTGCATTTAGTCATTTTGACCAGAAGTGGTTGCTCTGAGACTGTGATGTGTTGAAAGTTGAAGCTAAGCGGTTTGCTTCCAGGAAACATATCTGGGCAACTCCAGGGCCTGAATTCTTCCCAGTACCATGTATTACCAAAACCACAGCCATGATGGACCTTGATTCACCAGAAAACTTTCATGACGTTAGCCATTTTCCCAATCTATAGTAAGTTCCTCTTTTCCTTCATTGGAATTTCTTTGATTTTTATGATTCTACTTAGTGGAAAAAATCAAGCACAATTCTTGTGTCTTCCCCCCCACTCCCCCATCATGCCTTCTGAAATATATCATACCTCCCTTTTAATGCTCATAGCCTACTCTCAAATCTTGAGCATGCAAATTACTGTAAAACCATCTCCCAGCATTGTCTCCAGGGGCTTCTCCATTCTAGCCCTAATATAGACTACAGTCATAATTCAGGATGAGCTAAGAGTAAGTTAGTCAACTCTGTCCAGCCTGGCCCTTCCTCCACGTGCAACATTTACCAGCTTAACCACCTACAGGGTCTTCATTTCAGGCCACATGGAAATTGACCAGGAAATGTGGTAGTCACCAGATAGCACCATGATACAATGAGGCTGGCCATTTGGTATAGTGGAGAGAGTGCTGGAGTTGGAGTCCAGAGATTTGGCTTTAAATCCTATTTCCGCTAGCTACTCATTGAACCTTAGGGAAGTTCCCAACACCTTCCTCTCTGGACTAGAAAATCCCCAAGTTCCCCCTAAATTCTATGACTCTCTAAAGCAAATCTCTCTAAGAAGCACAGAAATGGAAGCACTGAAGCGACCAGGGGCATTGTGGCATATTGGATAAAAATGGACCTTGTTGAAAGGAAGATCTGGGTTTGATTTTCACCTCTAGCACATATTGACTGTGTGACTTTGGGTGAGACAGTTAAGCTCTCAGTGCCCTAGGTAACTCTCTAAAATTATAAATTGCAGAGTAGGTGGTAATCTGCCTAGGTATAGGGAACCTCCTCAGGGGGAATACCTGATACAAATGGAATTATCATAGATTCCAGAAAAAAAGGAAAAGCAATTACAAGTGTCTTTTTACAGGGGCAGGCTCTGGTTCATTTGGAGAACTGTATATAAGTAGCTGATTAATGGCTAATCGTGTGGAAGTCCTGTACACATGAGTATTGTATATGTAATTAGGCAACTAAGCTTATGTATAAGAGGTGGTCTGGCTTCCACCCTCCATTTTGCCACCAAGTGGTTTTCCTAGAGCTAAAGTACAACCATATCACCTTTCTGCCCCCTCTACCCTTCAATAAATTCTAATGGCTCCCTATTGCCTCCAGGATCAAATGGAAAATGCTCTGTTTGGCATTCAAAGCCCTTTCCTACCTTTCCAGTCTTCTTACACCTTACTCCCTGCCATGTACTCTTATATTCAGTGACAATGGCCTCCTGGCCATTCCATGAACAAGACATTCCAGCTCTCACCTCTGGGTATTTTCTCTGGGTCCACCTGGAATGTTCTCTCAACTCAACTACACTGCTGACTCCCCAGCTTCCTTCAAGTCTGAACTAAAATCCCATCTTCTACAGGAAGGCTTTGCCATCCCCTCTTCTTTCTAGTTTCTTCCTGCCTTAATTATTTCCCATTTATTCTGCATATAGCTTTCTTCATACATATTTATTTGCAACTTGTCTCCACCATTAGACTATAACCTCCCTGAGGTCAGGGATTGTCTTTTGCCTCTTTTTGCATCCCTAGTACTTAGCAGTGCCTGGAACATAGTAGGTGCTTAATAAATGTTTATTGATTGAGAATAGGGTTCGTTTCATTCTTTTTATTTGTATCCCTGATGCCTAGCACAAGCCTGGCACATAATAGGCACTTAATAAATGACTTACTTACTTGATGGCTTAGGGGATAAAGTATTAGAGCTGAAGTCAGGAGACCTCATGGTAAAAAAACAAAAACAAAAACAAAAACAAAAAATCAAAAACTGCGTTAGATATTAGTTATGTGGTTATGGGCGAGCCCTTTAACTTCTTAGCCTCTTGGTTTGGTCATCTCCAAAAAGGGGAAAATATCACTAATACTACGAACAATAGGGTTGTTCTGGAGAAAGTGCTTTGGATGCCTTGAAGCATTATATCAATGTGAGTTATTATTGTAATTAGTGTAAATAAAGCTAATTGTTAAGACAAGTTGGTAGGAAAATCTAGTCAACTCCCAGGTGAGGTTGATGCCTAAATTCTATGCCCAATGGCACTCAGACACTGAATATGTCTCAGCTAAAACAATAATTTTTTCCTCCCTCTTGGGTCTATAAGGGGCTGTCATCTTGTGAAGAAACAGGAAGTTTATAGAAATAGCAAATAGCTGGAAGTATTTCCTCAAGTGAGTATGTGAGGAAGACTGGGGTAGTGAGGGTGGAGTGGGTGGAAATGAGTCTCAATAATCTGTCATTTACCCTGGAGTAATCTTGGGCAAATCATTTATCTGAGCCTTAGTTTCCCCTTCTGCAAAAATACCTGCCCTACCTCTCTCATCAAGTAGTTCTGGGGATGATCCAAGCAGATGGAGCCTGGGAAAGCACTTTGTAACCTGTAAAACTCTAAGCAAATGTTAAGTATTATTCCCTCAAACATCCCAACATAAGAAAGAAGTAAGCCCGGGTGAGTTAAAAGTGAATTGAACCTGGGGTATTCAGGACTCCAAGGTCAATTATCTATCCAGTATCCATGCTATGCTCATCGGCATGCTTGGGGGGCAGAATTGGTAGGGCAGGTGTGACATCACATTCCAAGCATTCTGATTGGCTATATACTCAGCCCACAATTAAATGACATTATGGGTATATACATATATGTATATATAATATATATAGCAGAGATTTGAAAAACCACACACATATATAAATATCACATACTATATATATATATATGTATCAAATTTAAAAAACCATATATAGAATACAGTATATAAAGATAATATATATGACTATATTATATATATATATATATATGTACACATATATCTCTCAGATTAAAAAGACCAGATATATATAAAGGCCATACATATAAAGACCATACATTTGACTATATTTACATATGTATGTCTCTACAAGTATATGTGTGCATATATCTCAGATTAAAAAGACCATATGTATAATGCTACATATAATGATCATACATATGCCGATATATACATATTACTTATATGTGTATATTCACATATCTCTCAGATTTAAAAGACCACACATAACACCACATATAAAGACAATATGTGACTATATATACACATGTATACATGTATGTGTATGAGTGTATAGCTCTCAGATTTAAAAGATCATCTATAGCACCATATATAAAGATAATATATTACCACATATACACACATGTATATATGTGTATAAATACACATATATGTGTATATATATATATAAATACATATACACACATTGTCTTTTAAGCCTATTTTATATTTCCTACTAACTCTTTTGCACGTTCCCTAATTAGGATCACCTCATGTTATCCTCCAGGGTTTGAGGCTTGTTGCTTTTGTTACTTTAAATAAGACTCTGAAATCATTCATTAAGGACCGACATTTATGAAATTTGAAGCAGACCTCTGGCACAATGGCAAGCATGGGCAATCTCTCTTCCTGCTCATGCTCCCCACCTGGGGTTTCCTTTGGAAACATCAGAATGAAGTTCATGCCCAGGTCTTCTCACCAAAAAGGGAACAGCCCTCATGTCCCAGGCAAACACTCAGGCTAACAATACTTCAAATGGAGGACAAAATTTATTTCATCTATCAGAAAATGCCAAACATAAAGCACAGTTCTAGGTACCTGGTAAGTTCTTAATACGTGTTTCTTTGTTTGTTTTTAAAATTTTTTTCCTTAATACGTGTTTGTTTTAAAAATTTTTTTTCCTTAATATGTGTTTGTTTTTAAATTTTTTTTCTTAATGTGTGTTTGTTCATTGATTGACTAGCTGACACAAAAGTAACCCACTCCTACAGTAAGCTCTCCCTTAAATGAAATAACACTTGTAAATTTGTGCTTAGCACAGTGCTTGGCTCAAATATGTGCTTGTTCCCTGCCCTTTCCCCTTCCCCAATAATCTTTTCTGTCCTCTAGACCAGGCTATTGTATTATCCTAGGGTTGAGGCTCCCCTGTAACCCTGGGTTGCTATTCCAGTTTCCTGGACTTCTTAGTCTACTTGACCCACATCACCTCTGAAAGGCAAGATCCACGTTTTTTTCTTGCACATGTACTTTGCTACTCTTTTGTCCAGAAATTCCTACACTTGAATTTGGGATTCCTTGGCCAGATTTAGGCCTTGTACTCATATACGTGTTTGCTTTGCAATGATTATTTCTGTGAGGCCTTTCCTCAGTGGTCCCTTCCTTTAGTGAGGAAGTACAGGCTTCTCCTCTCCCAGGACCCTGAATCTGTTCTTCCCTTCTTTCCCCACCATTAACTCCCTCTTCTCCATGCCCTCCATCACCCTTTAAAAGACCAAGCACAAGTGTACAGCTTGGAGGTTAATTTCATCAATAGTGAGGTGCCAATTGGCTAATAAATACCAGTGAACTTCAGCATCCAGATGGAGTCTCGGTCAACCCGGTGATATCAAGAACACATGACTTTATCCCTTTTCGAAGATTTAACTTTGCTAAAGAGACATCGATTCCAGAACAAAGTCTTCATCAGTTGGCAATAAAAACTCTTCTATGTCTGGTAACAGAATTTGCACACGGACCCAGGGTGAGGCCTCTCAGATGCCTGCTCTCTCTACCTGTATATTCTGGTATGAAATTGAAAGTAAGTTACTTTTATCACCCATGCACATGCATAAATCTAGTTTGGAAAATCCTACAATGCAGGAATTGTCTTTCATTCTCTGTGCTTAATTCATTCCTTAACTTTGATTATAAATCCAAGGTTCCTGACCACAAAGGTAGAGCTGGAAGAGATCTTAAAGGCTCTCTAGTTTATCCCACTCCCTTTTTATGGCTGAGGAAACTAAGGCACTAAATAACTTCCCCAAAGTGACAAAGGCAGTAAATAATAAAGTAAGCATCACTCAAGACTTTTGAAAATTTCTGTCTTAAACAACTTAGGTTTTGGGCATTTTAGCCAAGATGATTTCAGGTCTTAATTTCTGTTCCAGCAAGACTTCATTTGTGAGGACTTCATTATGCATAATATGATCTAATTAGCCTTCTAAATAAATCTTCAATGTCTCCATAAATCCAGCAGCTTCGACATTCATTTTCAAGACAGGAGTCAGCGTGTTTATTAATTTGATCTTTAGGATTGTATGAACGATATGAAGAGAAACTAAATTCCCATATCCTCAGTTACTTAATTGATGATATGAGACCATCTCTGACTATTTTGAAGGGGTTTAGTGACAGATAGCTCTGTCCTTGACTATGATTGACATTTACAGCAGATTAATGACTGAATAATAAATATTATGTACATGAGAGCCACCGGTGGATTGTTGAGCTGAAGGGTAAAATCATCTTCATGTTCTTATAGGGTTTATCCTTTTCATCTGAACTTTATTTTTTAAGGTCACCTCCAGCAATCAAACTTTTATTTACTTATTTAGTCAATCAACTTGGAAAGAGAATTAAAGATAAATTTAAGTTGGATACATTCAGTTTTACTTTCAAAGTGAAATGACTTTGGATGTTTGGAATGATCCTGGTACGTTGGAAAGATCCTTTATTCTAGAGCCAAAGGATTGAAATCCAAATCCTGCCTCTGAGGTTTATTACTTGTTTGACCTTGGGCAAGTCATTTAGCTTCCTTTGGCCTCTGTTTCCCCATCTGTAAAATGAGAAGATTAGATTAGATGATTTCTTAAGTCTCTTCCCTCTCTAGATGCTGTAAGCCATAGGTCAAAGAGCCTCCAGTCAATTACTACCTGGGCGACTTTAGACAAGTCATTCCGAGACTCATTTCTTTCTTTTTTTTTTCAATTTTTTTTATTTAATATATTTAGTTTTCAGCATTGATTTTCACAAGAGTTTGAATTACAATTTTTCTCCCCATTCTACCCTCCCCCCTACTCCAAGATGACGTATATTCTGGTTGCCCTGTTCCCCAGTCAGCCCTCCCTTCTGTCACCCCACTCCCCTCCCATCCCCTTTTCCCTTCTTTTCTTGTAGGGCAAGATAAATTTCTACACCCCATTGCCTGTGTATCTTATTTTCTAGTTGCATGCAAAGAGATTCATTTATTTCACTTGTAAATGAGCGAATTGGACTAGATGGCTATCCCCCATACCTGGAGTGCTCTTTCTCCTAACCTTCCCATCTTAGAATCTCTAGCTCCCTTGAAGACTCAAATCAAGCACAATTTCCTACAGGAGACCCTTCCTTGTCCCTACGGTTGCTAATGCCTTTCCTTCAAAGTCTACCTTCCATCTACTCTGTATGTATCTGGTGGTATTACTGCCTGTCCCTCCACTTTTGAGGAGGGGTGATGTCTTGACCTGTGGGTGAATTGGATTTAAGTGAGGCAGAGTCGCACAAAGTTGTCAACCTCACTCTCTCTTCCAGAGTCATCCAAGTCCAGTGGCAAGACAAAAGTCAGGGAAAACTGGCGATGACCTGGAATGCAGTGGATGACCTTGGTGTCTTTGATGTCTGACCAGGCTCTGAGCTCTCCACAGCACCTGCATGGCTGTTGGAACAAATTGTTCTCATCTACCCTTTCCGTCCAGGGAAGACATCTTCACATGCTTGGGAGAGACGGTCCCCTAACTCATTGATGTTTTGAGACCCGTTGGTTACCCTCAACCTGACTTAGCCCATCTGCTGACACCTGTGTGGGTGCTGCATATACTGTGGCTTCTTGGAGGTACAGGTGAATCAAATGCCAGGTAGATACCAAAGAGGGATAAGCAGCCCTGAAAAGGGTTTGGCTAGCTCTCGTATCAGAGATGCCAGTCCCCTTTGAACACCTCATACATCTTATATCTGGTATTTCCCCATTTTTAAACCAGTTGTTCCTCCATCTGAATGTAAACTCTTTCGGCACAGGCGCTGGTTTTGCCTTCTCTTTGCATCGTCACCTGGTAGTACAGTGTCTGACACATAGTAAGTGAACACAATAATAATAATGATAATAAATCAATTAAAATAGCCATATCAATATATCAACAAAATAATGTCAATTGAAATATCAATAAAAATAAATAATAAAAATATATGGTACTTTAAAAGTCGCAAAGCACTTTATGTGTGTTATCTCCATTGAGCTTCACAACAACTCTCTGAGAGGTAGGTATTATAAATAGTTCCATTTTACAGAGGAGCATACTGAGGCTGGGTGAGCTTAAGTGAAATGCTTAAGAATTGATAGACTGACAAACCTACTGATCCTCTGGCTTCCCAGATGGTTCTTTGGTAATAGGAACAACCTACCTCAAAATCCCACCGAGTCTAATGCATAGTTGAAATTTATACTTGAAGATCTAGTTATGCTTCAAGCCTTTGCATTCACTTCGTCGTGTGGACATCATTGATCGGTTTACCAGTCTCAGAGCTATCTTTCTCAGAGGGCAAGAACTCCTGTCTATGCAGCTCTGTGTAGAGTGCCTACTGTGGTTCCACATCTAAATGGGCACTTAATGAGCAGCTTATTGGGGAGGATGATAATGATCTGCTTTAGTAGTTAGTCATTATGTTTATTAAATGTTTATAGGGAAAGGAGGGGCCCATGCAGCTGTGGAGGGGGTTATGCTGTGCCAAGAAGAGTATCTTGCCTGTCCTGACACAGAGTACAGACGTCCCGGGGCCACATTGGTTAGGGAGCACCTGTGATGTTGGTGGCAGCCTCCTGCAACAGAATCACGGGTGCCATGCCAGGGACAGTGGGGACAGTTCCCCCGCCCCCCTCCCCACACCAATTATCCACGTCTTTGCCTTCAGCGTACCAAGCAGAAAGGAGAGAATTCTGGATGGAACGAGGAAACATGACTGCAGAGATTCTCTATTATTATCGTTTGAATGCTGAAGCATTTTTCAATGTCAGCCATTCTTGCTGCTGTCATTTTTCACGCCTTGCCTCATTTATCATTAGACTCATTTCAGTTAGCAGTGGTCAGAGGAGGGTGGGAGCCTAATGAACAGCTGTAACTGAGTTGTTGGCACTGGATGTAAGCCAGGTTTAAAATATCCCATGCTCTTGTTTATGGTTTGCAGTTTCTGCCAAAATACTCCGCTTTGGGTTTTGCTCTTAAAAAAATGGATTTGATGCCTAACCCCTTTTGTAGGACAGTGAACTTCTTCCCGTTCTAAGTGGTGCATTATGGAATATTAGCACTTATTAACAAACTGAAGTTCATATATAAAGGACAGTCTGGAACAGCTCTGCCCACTTGTCTCCCTCTCCTGTGCCCAGAGATATTTATAGTCATTTTGAACCGCAGAGACAGTGGTAAGGCTTGCCTGAAGTATTTGCATAAATGTAGAGCTCATTTAATTATTTCATAACAAGCTGGTAATCTCTCCAGCACTCTCACCGAGGTCCTCCATTATTCTGCACTTATCTCACAATTTTTGTGATGTGGTTCGTTAAGCAAGAACAATTCCAGCCCATGGTACATTGCCAGATGTTGCTTCTGTAGCTGACCTGTCAGAACACAAGACTCTGTGACTATCTGGAAAAGACAATTTTTATAGACAGGGTAATTATGGTAAATACTTTGGACTGCCGCAAAGTCAGAAGAGTGTAATTGATTGGTAGTGGGGGTGGAAAAGAGTTGGGACATGGAGGAGTAATATTAAATCTTTAGCAAGATGCTGCCCTCTCTGGGAGGGTGTAAGAGACTTAGCAGCTATCAGGAGAGCATAGAAGATTTCATTGAGGGGAGGTCCCTCAGAGAACAGAAGATCTCATTTTGGGTTACTTCTCTCTCCATCATGGATGTAGGGAACCCCAAAGAACTGGAGAAATAGAATGCAAAGGTCTCAGGGGGTAGGATGTGAATGGGGAGTGGAGGGATGAGAGACTAAACAGAAAAAATCGCTAGAGGAGAAAGCACGGTATCCAGAGGAAGGAGTACTGCATTCGGGTGCTTGGTCCTGGCTCTGCCAAGGTTGTGTGACCTTGGGTAAGTCAGACTCTCTGAATCTCTATCTTCTTAACTGTAAAGTAAGAGAGATCAAACTGGGAAATAAGAATTTAGAGTTGGAAGGGATCGTTGTTGTTGAGTCGTTTTCAGTCATGTCCCATACGTTGTGACCCCATTTGGGGTTTTCTTGGCAGAGATACTGCAGTGATTTACCATTTCCTTCTCCAGCTCATTTGACAGATAAGGAAACTGAGTCAAACAGGGTTAAGTGACTTGCCCAGGATCACACAGCTAGTAAGGCTAGATTTGAGGTTGGATTATGAACTCAGGAAGATGAGTCTTCCTGACTTCAGGCCCTGCACTCTATCCCCTTTGCTACCCTGCTGACCCCATCTAGACCAACCCTCCTTAATTTACGGATAAGGAATGTGAGACCCCCGCATAAAATGTTTTGCCCAAAGTTACACAATCAATAAATTGGTGTCAGAGCCAGGATTAAAACACAGGTCTCTTGATTCCTAGTCTAGTGTTCTTTTCTCTTACCGTGCTCCTTCTCTAATGAGCTTTTTAGAAATTCTGTCTCTAATTCCCCCTTCCCTTTTCCCCTTTTCTGTGATCTTTTCTTATTCTCTAGCACTTTTCTATTCACTGTAGCTGTAATGAAGAAGTAAATGATGCCCAGCGAGATTCCTCATACTCTGAGGAGTCCAGTCCTTCCTACCCTCTTTACCCCCTCTAACTTGATCTTTTTCCTCCCTGCCAGAGGCACAGTTGGGATTAGAACCTAGCCCTTGCAGTTCCCAAACCAGGGCTTTTCCTGCTATACGTATGACTGATCTCTAAGGTTTCCTTCAGTCTATGTCCCTATGGGGAGGGAAAGGAACGGGGTCAAATGCTGTGTGGTGCATTGGGAAGGGCATTGGTCTTAGGATTTGGAAGAACTAGGTTTGGGTTCTGACTCTGTTACTAGTGATGTAACCCTGAGCAAGCCCTGGTGAGCCCTCTGAGTTTCAGTTTCTTTATCTGTAGAATTAAGATAATAATGATACTTAGATGGCCTATCTCAAAGAGTTGCGGTAGGTAAAGTGGCTTATAAAATGCTATGTGTGTTTATCAGAAGCTGTGATTTCACTGGTATACGGTAGGAGATTCCATTTACCAACACAGATGGGTAGCTGTTCTGAAACATACTCCCCCATCGGTGTTAGCTCCTTCAGGGCAGAGACTGCCTTTTGCCTTTCTTTGTATCCCCAGCGCTCGGCACA
The DNA here is from genome assembly GCF_011100635.1 of Trichosurus vulpecula. Taxonomy (NCBI): domain Eukaryota; kingdom Metazoa; phylum Chordata; class Mammalia; order Diprotodontia; family Phalangeridae; genus Trichosurus; species Trichosurus vulpecula. The sequence continues at coordinate 394,492,573 of NC_050576.1, read as the reverse complement.
GTGGCTGGAACATAGGAGGTATTTAATAAATGCTCATTAATGGGCCTCTATGGCCACTTAGATGTTCAGTGACCTGCCCAGGGTCACACAGTCAGCATGTATCACGAGCAACACTTGAACTCAGAGCTTCCTGACACTGAGGACAACTCTATCCATCAAACCACAGTGTCTCACACCTTACATATATTTTGGTCCGGACCTGTGATTGCACTGGTATAGAGAGTTCCTTGGTAAAGTGCCTTCCTCTACCAATCTAGGTTGGCAACTCTTCTGCAATTTATATTCCTAAAGGTTTTCTTTGTATACGGAGAGCACTTAAAATGTTTGTTGAATTGAGTTGATATTGGGACATCTAGGTGCAAGTATGCATATACTGAATCTTAAGGGTGGTAGAACAGCTATCTTCAAATATTTCAAGGATTATCCTGAGGAGGAAGGATTGCAGCTTTTTGGCTAGATGCCAGAAGATAGAGCCAGAGCCTATGGGTAGAAGTCAATGAGATTCATCATCCTTCCTGCCACTTGAATTAGCTAACTAGCAAATTATCAGAGCAAAAAGGAGCTCAAATACAATTTTCACTCTATGTGTTGCTCATCTTAGCTTATAATTGGCTTTAGGAAAAAGTTTCCTGTGTGCTGTTTGTGTCTAAGATCTTCAAAAGGCTCATTCAAGGGAAACATGAAAAAAAGAAAATAAAAAAACCCAACAACTTCAGAATGCACACCCATCTTTAGATACAAAGCTATGTGAACTAATCATGGCTAATTACCGGTGCTAAGTTCTCTCAAAGATAAAAAGTCTTAACTGATCAAGTGAAGAAGATATACTAGTCTAGCCTTGCAGACGATTTAGAAAACAAACTGGCAAAGCCACATATCTATTATGATGTCAATACTTCAAAAGTTCTATGATTTTAATGTTGGAGATATTTTATCCACCAACATAGATCTCAACCCCTTGACATCTGAGTGAGATGGTTTCATGACTTGCTTTGGCCACAAGAGATTACCAGTCTCCTGGTGGCCAGCTCTCTGATTATGAGCATCTCTCTGAAGCATGGTTGGTCCTCAATCTATCTCTGGGCCCATACTCGCAGCCTTTCTAGGGTGGCACAACCTATCAGCCTTGTGTTCTTTTGGCATAGCCCTCAATCAATCCACAAGCACTTACACAGTACCTACTATGTGCCGAGCTAGTGCTTAGGATACAAAATAAAAAATAAAACTGTCTTTGTCAGGAAGAGGGCTGGGAGGGGATGGGTCATGTTTGGTGAAAAGGCCAAATTGCTGGATAAGGCTTCAGAGCAGGGCTATAAATGAGGACTATTTTTCTCATTAATAACAGTACTCTGTAGGTTGAAGGCACTTAATAAACACTTGTCAAAACCAAAATAAAATCTTATCTACTAGGTGCCTAAGTAGGAATGGGAAACTATCAACATTACTGGGTGGCTAAATAATCATTTCAAAGATGCCACAAGAGAATGCATTCTTGTTTTACTACTCCAGGGATGATCTCTGGGCACCCTCTCAACACTAAGACCCTATTATTCTTTGATGTTTCATTAAGGGACATTATAATTGGGCAGCTAGGTGGTGCAGTGGGTGGATAGAATGCTGGGCCTGGATTCAGGAAGAATCCTTTTGCTGGGTTAAAATCTGACCTCAGACACTCACTGCGTAACCCTGGGCAAACCATGTAACCCTGTTTCCCTCAGTTTCTTCATCTGTCAAATGAGCCAGAGAAGGAAATAGCAAACCACTACAGTATCTGCCAAGAAAACGCCAAATGGGGTCACAAAGGGTACGACATGACTGAAAATTGACTACAACAATAGGCAAACCTTCCTAAAAATTGGAGCTATCCCTGTGGAGAGGGTTGCCTCAGGAGATAACGTTGCCAGAAGTTTCGAAGTGGAACTTGGCTCACCAGTTATTGGGAATGTTATAGAGGAGATTCATGATCTGGATAGGAATTGTCCTATATGAACCCTGAGGCCCCTTCCAGAGTCCAAGATTGTTATTCTGATTGGCTCCAGAATTATGGAAGCTAATAAGCACCAGATTTTCACTGGTGAATAAAGCATTCTGATAACACACTTGAGTATCATGCTGAACAAAGCCATAGAATGTTTTGCAGTCACAGATGATTAAAAATGAAGAATGTAATAAGATTATTTATGAACAAAAAATGTAGCGGCTTAAAGAATTGAATTGCCAGTAACTAAATACATATGTTTACCTAGGCCCTTTAAAAAAAATCACTCATCTCATTCAATATAGGACAATAAAGGATTATGGCTGATCTTTATTTATTAGATGGCTTACACTAGGCCAGGGCTGCATGATTTATTTATTTTCAGCAGAACATAAATCATTAAAGTTAAGATTACACAATTGACAAAACTCTAATTTTACTTTTTTGGCTTGTTTGAATAAGGTTTGTTTGAAAGGCAAGCAGACAATATTTATTAAGCACCCACTATGTGTAAGGCATCATGGGATATAAAGACAGAAATGAAGACAGTGTGTACCCTCAAGGAATTTATATTCTACTGGAGAATACAATATGTAAACAGATAAGTAAATGCAAGGCGATTTGAGAATCAAGAATCTAGTAACCTCTGCAGAATGGGTGTGGGGGTGGGGTGGGGTGGGGCTGTGGCTGAATGAGAAAAGTTTTCATGAATGTGGTGGCATCTCAACTGAACCTGCACAGTAACTAGAAATTCTAAAAAGCAGAAGGGAGAGCATGCATGTATTCCAAGGGGGGTAGGAGGGAGATAACTTGTTTAAAGGTGCTGTGGTGGGAGATATGATTATTGTTGTTATTATGATAAGCATTTATATACTGCTTTAAACTTTATAAAATACTTGACAAATATAATCTCATTTGATTTTCACAACAATCCTAGATCAGTCCTATTATTATCCCCATTTTATAGGTGAGGAAACTGAGGCACACAGTTTAGTGACTTGCTCTGAGTCATGTAGCTGCTAAGTATCTGAGCATGAGTTCCAGCTCGGGTCTGTTTGACTCCAGATCCAGGGCTCCAGAGACGTAGCATGTATGAAGGGGAGAGGTGGGAGATCATTCTGGAAAGGTAGTCTGGAGCTAAAAGCGACTGATGCAAAAACCAAAAGTAAGAATAAAACTTAATCATGTTGTATATACCCTCCAAGATCTGCTTCTGGCTTTCTTGATACCACTCCTTCTCCTCATACCCTTTACAATTCCCTTTTGTGTGTGCTGCCCTGGTAGAACGTAAGCTCCCTTTTCTTTTATTTATAACTTTTATATTTATTTATGTATTATATAGAAATACATATTACATAAACTATATTATATTATATCATAATACATTATATAATATATTTATAAATATTTATAACCCCACCGCTTAACACAGTAGTATCTGGACCGTAATAAGTGCTTAATAACTGCTTGTTGCTTGCTAAAAACAACAAAAAAAAAAGTGAAGACTCTTTTTACTTATAGCATCAGTAACTTCTTATTCTCTTTGTTGTTTGGAACCAGACTCAAAGGATCACAGGATCTTTTTTCTTCCATAGCATAGTATTCTCTATAAACACTCCAACCTCCGCCTCCGCCTCCGCCCCCCCAACTCCACCCACACAAACAGCTTGCCCAGTTGAGGAAGGAACTGATTAGGCTCCTCTCAGACTAAAGTGATCCCTCTGAACTCATACCACCTTTTATTTGTACCACTTTTATGTATTTTCCCACTTCTCTTTGTATTGTCTTTGTCTTTATCTTATTTCTCTTCATTAAACTGCGTTCTCCCTGATAGAGGCCCAGGTGGAGGGGAATTTAAAAAAAAATACAGTATTAGGGGACTCTTTGCATAAACTAAGTTGTTCAATTGTTTCCAGTGGTGTCCAACACTTTGTGACCTTATTTGGGGTTTTCTTGGCAAATACTGACGTAGCTTGCCATTTTCTTCTCCAGCTCATTTTACAGATGAGGAAACTGAGGCAAACAGGGTTAAGTGCTAGTAAGCTAGTAAGTACCTGAGGCCGTATTTGAATTCACGAACACGGGTCTTCCTGACTCTAGGCCTGGCACTCTCTCCACTACTCCATTTAGCTCTTTGAAAATATCAGTCATCAATAAGCATGTGTTTGATTGAATTAACTCATCGAGATGCTGTGTGGTTTTTCTTCCTGTTCAAGTGATAAAATATAGGGGATATGAGAAAATTGGTGGTGGCAAAAACCTTGAAGAACATCTGTACAATGTGCAGTGTGAGGAGCATGGACTTTGGAATGCTGAGCTTACAACTGTGAACCTGAATTCCAATTCTGACTCTGCTACTGACTAACTTTGTGATCTTGAACAAATAACTAAACCCCTTGGGTTTCAGTTTCCTGATCAGTAAAGTGGGGGAAATGGACTAGATGACTTCTAGGGTACTAACTGGTGGAAGAGAATCTGTCTTAAATTCATACTTTATTCTCAAAAGTCCACAGACTCACAAAAATGTTCAACATCTTGAAAACTTGTTGGTATTTACCAAGCCAGCCCCACCATTCTGGAGCAGATATATTGAAAGTCTGCCCAGCCTCTTTAATAAAAAACAAACCATCAACAAATTCCTTTTGCAATCGGACAAAAATTAAATAAGTAAAGGCAAATTGCAATCACTTCTTCATAGACTTATTACTTGATTTTTCTTCTTAGGGTTTCTTGAAATGGAGTGATGAGTAAATGACTTAAGGCTTATTGTGTTGGATACTTTACTACAGCAAACAACTCTTCAAAAATTCTTCCTTTATCTAAATTCTCCCTAGATGTTTTTGATGTTCTTTTTTCACTTCACAAATGATAACCCTTTGTTTGCTTTACATATTGTTTATCTGTCTGCAGAATTTAAAATCACCCAGGTTGCCCAAGCCCACCCATCATCCTATACACCACCTTGGGATATCTAATGCTCTGGTTAAGTCTTATTGAAAAGTACAACTCTAGATGATTCTGTGTGTAAGCTTAGGCTGAATTCCTCCTTAGCATGACATTTCTAGGGAAGTCCGAGTGTATTTGTGAAAATCTACTGTAAGTGAAAGCCAACTGGTTCATTAAGTAATGGTGAAGATTTACTTTAGGTTTATGCCAACTGGGAAAGAATCTCATTTATCACTTTTGTCTTTTCCTTTAAAATTTTCCTCCTTATCCTTTTTAGACTCTGATTCAGCTAACTGGAGGGTCAGTGTAGTGAACCCAACACTTACGATTTTGGCAGCTCTTAACCCTCTGTAGTCTATAGCAGTGGTATCAAACATATAACAGGAAGACCAATAAACCCTAAATAAGGATCCTTGGGAGCTGCATATTGAGTTTAAAAAAACTACTTGTTAATGTTATCTATGTTATTGTATTTTTATTTATTTTTGTTAAATATTTCCCATCCCCATCTCTCTCTCTCCATCTCTCTCTCTCTCTCTCTCTCTCTCTCTCTCTCTCTCTCTCTCTCTCTCTCTTTCTCTTTCCTTCCTTTCCTCCCTCTCTCTGTCTCTCTCTGTCTCTGTCTCTCTCTCTCCCTCTCTCTCCAGTGATTGCACAGTGCCTGGCACATTGTAGACACTTAGTGAATATTTACTGATGGATAGATATTAGAAATTCCTCAGTGGTGAGCTCTTTAGTCACAACCACCATAGCCACCTAACAAAAGCCTGGCATAAGAGTGTCCCCAGGCTAAGATTAGATCTTTTCTTTTCAACCTCCTGCCTGGGCAGAGATCATAAATCTCAATTCTAGATATCTATCTCACTTAGAGTTAGGTAGTGCTAGTTTCTGGTTTAGCAAGTGAGAGAAATTGAGCCAGAAAAAAAGATAAGCTATGAAGACAAGGTCCATGTTCTCTACCCAATTAGCCAGGACTCCTGTCTTTATTATTCTTATCTGTCTGAAGCAAAATCCTGTTGCTCTGAGGCTTTTGGGGGATCAGCAAAAAAGCTTTTTGTTTCCTTACGTTATTATACTGGAGCAAGTTCTTTAGGGGTGTTGGTCGTGTCTTACACATCCCTGCATTATAGATGTTAAATAAATGTTTGAATGAACAAATGAATTGAAATTGCGTTAGAAATTTAATCCTTTGGATCCAGATCATATCCCCTCTGTTCATGTCCCCCTGCAGGGGAGGGTAGTGCATCGTCTTATTGACAACAATTTATACTTTGATTAGGCTTCATTATTCCACCAAACAGTTCAAAGGGTATAGTTTTGTTGTAGTTCATAATCGGGAAGTAATGTGGTACAGTGGAAATACTGATAGATTTGGCATGAAAGGATCTGGGTTCAAATGACACCTTTGACACTACCTATGTAACCTTGGATAAGCCACTTAAGCTTGCTAGGTCTCAGTTTCCTCATCTGTAAAATGGAGATAACCAGACTTGTACTGCCTATGGAGGAAAGTATTTTATGAACTTCCAAGCAGTGGTGGGATTCAGCCGGTTCACACTGGTTCACTAGAACCAGTACCTAATTTTAGGTTGAGTTCCGTGAACCTGTTGTTAGCGTGGTTGGGGCCTGTGCCTGCCACATCAGCAGCGGGGGCAGCGCCTTGGCTCAGGTCTGTGGAGAACCTGTTGTTAATTCATTTGAATCCCCCCACTGCATTCAAGTACTGTGGAAATGAGAGGGACCTTTCCAGGGTCCCTCAGACCCCATCCCTGTGTTGGTACCTATTCCACCTTTCTTTCTCCACCATAAACGGAGAGAGTGAGCTGCTTAACCTTGAGTTTGATTTCTCCCTACACTGAAACCACACTCACAGAACCCTCCTTAGTATAATTAGGACTAGGACTAGGACAAGGATTTCCCCTATTCCCACTGCAAAGAATAATAATGATCTGATAGAAGTAAATGGAGCCTTGGAGGCAGGGAAAGTGTGGAGGAGGAATTAGGCACCCCTTTAATTCTGCCATAGGGCAGCCACCTGTGCACTTCTGCTGTTCTTGGGTCTTGCTGTAGCAGAGTTTATGTGCAAAGAGATTCATAGCTTTTAAGGTGGGACCAAGGATGAGTCTGAGTACTCACAGAGGAATGGAGTATTCTTGTTGGAGTCCAGATGGGGACTCATCTAAATTTCTAGGCCCTGGAGTCATGGAGATCTAGCCTGGTATCTCACAACAGGATATGAGGCCCCCCATGTCCCTCCACATCCTTCCACATTCATCATCCACAGACCTGTATTCTTTGAACATTCTCTTTCCTTTTTCTTTCGTGTACGTAGCTGGGCAGCTCCAAACTCACCCTCTGTATTATGCCTGCCTGGTCCCAGGCAGTCTCTGAGTTATATCTGGAGAATTTCCAGCACTGCTTGTATATCCCCAGGGTTAGGGAAGAAAGAGCCTGCCACTTACTGTCCTATCTTTTGATCTTGCATCAAATTACTAGTTGAACCTTTTTAAATTTTGGAGTTTTCTTTCCCTCGCTGACTGTCCCTTGGTTGAGGTTGGCTTTCTTCTTCAGACTAGCCACTGGAGGCCCTAATGCTGTGAGGGTTGCAGCAGGAATGAAGGACCACAAGATGCTGATCGCCATTGACCTTCGACCAGACCAGAAGCTCCACCTCTTCCTGGGAAAAAATTTTTTTAAATAGTTAATAGAGAGACACAGGAAGAGCTGCCAGATAAGGGATCTAAAACACCTGCTACTTGCTTTCATTCATACAGTAGAAGGAAAAAAAGATCCAGTCATTCAGCCCAATAATTACCTATAGAAAGTTGGCTAATGAACAAACACCAGCTTTCCTGCTGGCAATTATGTGCGTGTACACACACACTCACATGCACGCCTGCCTCCAATGAGAAGACAGCAGAAGAGGGTACAATTGATTAACTACCCAGCCAAAAGTTTTCATTCTTCACTTAGTATGCTACCTGTCCGCCCACTTAGTGTGGGCGTGGCTGACAGTACTTTACTGGGAGGAACCTCAGCACTTTCTTGTATGCATGGGACCCCATTGCTCTCTAGTGGCTAAATTCTCTTCCACAGAAGACAAAGATACTGATACTTGGCCAGACAACCAAATAGAAATTCTTCTTGATTGTAAGTAGTAGTCAATAAATCAGTGGGTAAACAATTGCATTCTTATTAACAGTAGAGTGCCATCATGAAATCCATGTCAAAATGGGAGTGACCATTTGTAAATAGGGTGAAATATACTCTAGATCAGAAGTGTCAAACTCCTGGCCAGTTGAGGGGGCTGGCAATATTTCTGTGTGAAGCCAGAACCAGATTAAAATGTAATTGGAAAATATTTAACAAAATAAATAATAATACAATAGATGATAGATAATGTTAATTTGTGGCTTCCTAAGTCAATACGCTTCATCAGGGATTGGTTTTATTTGAATTTGATATCACTGGTCTAGATAGTATGAAGGAATGCAGACTAAGGTAAGCAGAACAAGGAGAATTATTTGTAAAAGAATAACAACATTGTAAAGAAAAACAGCTTTGGAAGACTTGAGGACTCAGGTCAATGCAGTGACCAAACGTGCCTCCAGAACACTTATGATGACGTATGTTACGCATCTCTTAAAAGAGAGGTGATGGATTCAAGGGGTGGAATGAGATAAATACTTGTTAACACACTGTGTGGATTTATTTGATTATATTTATTTGTTATGAGGGTCTCCTTTTTTCTTTCAGTTTTTAATTAGGGATGCTGTGGAGGAAGGGAGATTAACAAAAGTGATGATGGAAAACAGTGGGCCATTGAAATATGTTTTGCAAATCACAGAAGAGAGCAGAAGAAAGTCCAGAAGGAAGCATAGACAAATAGGGCAGTCTTGAAAGTAATGTATCTATACATACATACAAACATGTATGTGTACATAGACATATATGTATGCATATATTATATGTTACATACATATATAACTGCACACACATACATAGGCAACAATACTATATATAATGTATGTATACATAGTATAGATATATACATATCTACATGTATGTACACATATACATATATATGTCTATAGTGTACACACACATACACATACATAATGATGGCTCCAAGGAGCCACACCCCAGTAAAACCATCTTGGCAGAGAGGCCAAACCAAGTTGAGGAAAACTGACGGACTTCAAACTCACTGGTGGGTTAGGAGGGTGAAGCATGTGAAGACTTCCCCCAGCAGGTTGGGCAGATGAGAACAGTTTGTTCTAACAGCCATGAAGGTGGCTGAAGCAGGTTCTGTAGAGCACTTAGAGCTTGGTCAGACATTGAAGCTGCCAGAGTCATCTGCTGCATCCCAGGCCATTGCCAGTTGTCTTGACTTTTGTCTTCCCACTGGACTTCAATGACTTTGGAAGAGAGAGTGAGGCTGATGATTTTAAGCAACTCTGCCTCACTTAAGTCCAATTCACTCACAAGAACTGTGACATCACCCCATGATGAATGAAAATGAAGAATGAACAATGATGATATGAAATGAAAATGTATGGGGGATAAAGTTACCTGGAGATCAGAGGCTCATAGATCTAGAGCTGTTTCTCTGGGAGATAATCTAACTACAAATCCCTCATTTTATAGATGAAGAAACCAAGACCCACAGAAGTGACTTGACTTGACACAATTACTGAATGTCAAAGCCAGAATTCAAACCCGTGTTCTCTGACTTGAAATCTTACATTCTATCTACTACACCATGACGCCTCCCCAAGAAAATGAGGCTTTGAGAAGTTAAAAGTATTATACCCATGTTATGCCCATAAGAGAAGATTTGAACCCATGTCTCTTAATTCCCAGTCCTGTGCTCTACTATTCTATATTATAAATAACATGGCCAGGCTCTGTAGTGACTGAAGTACTAAACATATCCTTTATATACCATAGGAAGAGGGACTGGGCATGAGATTTCTCTGGCATGAGGAATTCCTGGGTAAGGCAGCTTACCTACCAATACCTACCACTCACCGGCATCTTTTCTGCAACGTATTGTTTTAGAGGACTGCCTAAAACACTGCAAGGTTCAATAATTCGTCCAGATTCTCAAAACCAGTACATATTATCAGTAAGATTTGAACCTCAGTCTTCCTTGTTCCAAGATTGACTTTGCCTACTGAGCACCTCTGTCTCACACAGAACATAATGCAATAAAAACATTAATTAATATAGGGAGCATGAACAAAAGATACATACCTACATGGTGACTTAATGACATCCTGAATCAATGGACAAATCATATAAATAATTGATAACTATATGAAAGAGAATGATCATGAGGAGCCAACATATCAAAATGTCTGGGATGTAGCTAAATCAATCCTCAGAGGATAAATTATGACTCTGAGAAAATATATTAACAAAACAGAAACAGAGAAGATTATTGAACCAGATATATAATTAAAAATAAGAAAATCAGCAAATAGGTCAAAACAAACACAATAGAGAGAATCTTGAAAATTAGAGAAGAAATAGATGATTGGAAAAACAAAAAGCCTATAGAATTAATAAATAAAACTAAAAGTGGGTTCTTTGAAAAGAGTAACAGCACTGATAAGCCTTTACATAATCTGTTTAAAAAGAAGAGTGAGGATAGTCAAATTACCAAAATTTAAAATGAAACAGGTGAAGTTGCAACAGCAAAGACATTGTCTAAAAGAATCACAATCGATGATACATAATTATATGCCAGCAAGACTTAAAATTTGCAAGATGTGGAGAATTGTCTATAAAAATATAAAATATGCAAATTAACAGAACACCAATCTCAAACAATCCAGTTTCAGAAAAGGAAACTAAACAAGCTATAAAGAAACTACCAAGGGGGGAAAAAGCCTCTAGTCCAGATGGATTCACAATTGTCTTCGGTATGAGATCTTAGTCATTAATCACCCTTACAATCAACAATTTCTTCCTTTTGGCCAAAGCAGTGCTTCTCAAAACATGGTCCATGGACCAATAGTAGGCTTCAAAAATCTTCCCAGTGTTTTTTTGAATGGTTCCAGGGGCAAAGCTATTTTAAAAAATAATTCAAAAAATGCTTCTGTTTTTGTTTTGACAATACATATTTCCACTGCAGATACGAATCTACATTAAAAACTGCAAATGATAATAAGCATATTGTGATTACTATAGAATGCAGGCCCAGTGATTTGTATTTTATCCCTATGTCAAGCCCTGCAAGCTTGGTTGTTTTCTTTGGCTGGCCAACAGGAGGCATTGTTCTAAGATGGGACATAGAGTCCTTGGTCTGGTCAAAGCTGTCCTGCTACTTAGCTCTGCCCTGAGGTAGTCAGCCATATTAGGACAATACCCACGAGCTCAGGGAAGACTGCTCCTGGTTTGCCTTCACTAGAACTACTCTCACTGGTAAGTTCAGATGCTTCGGGGAAATCTTAGACATTAAGATTTTATTCTCCTTTACTTATAGTTTGTATTGTGCTTTTTTCTTTATGGTATCACACTGAAAAACTTTTTAAAATGGTAGCATTAATTTTTTTTAACCAATGAAGACACTACTAATCACTTTTCTAAATCTGTTCAACAAAAAGGACCAGACTATCAAGCATATGCTTACCCCAGAGGTATACCCTCTATCTAACATCAAAGGACTCTTTCAGACTAAGCTAAACTCTCTGTGGCTCAGAGAAAGGTGGCTATTTCTGTCTTCTAGCTCCATCTTTTTAATGGATCATTATGCCCTTACCCACTGAAGGGAAATTGCCTTCTTCCTTTTCTCTGAGTCTTCCACTGGAGTTAGTTACATAAGCACAACACAGTTATATGCAAGACTTTCCGTATGGCTGTAGAAAGAAAGAAATAAAACCAAATATATTCAACTACCACCACATGTATTGTGCACCCATGGCTCCTCCCAGACCAAGCAGTTCAAAGCCTGTCAGTCTTTGGGTAGCCCCCAAAACCTGAGAGTTTAAAGAATAGTTCTTGTGCTCAGACTCAAACCTCTCTGTTATCTTTAGGTAAGCCCTGGAAAAATTCAGAAGCTTAAAGAAATACAGTTCAGAGTGTAGGAATATAGATTTGGAGTTACAAGCAATCTTAAAAGTCATCTAGTCCAACTGTGTCATTTTACAGACAAGATCACTACATCTCAGAGACTCAGTAGAGTCCAGAGCTTGATTCCCAGCTGCATGGTGATGTTACCTCTGCCCATTGCCAGCTGCTGACCATACCATACCTCTAGCATCCTACTGCCATGGACATCACTACTCCTCTCTAGGTCTTCTTTTTACCCTTGCCATCAAAGGCTTACCATGGCAAAGAGCAGTAAGGCCAGAAACAAGTTTCTTCCCTTCCTATAGTCATTTTCCCCCCCTAAGGCTCTTCCTGTCTATGGAAATCCCTGCCTTGGCAGGCCCTGTTTCTTCTTTAGCATTAGACATGTGCCATCATTCTCCTCCCCATATGAGATGGGAACTTCAAGGGAGGGAGAGAAGTTACATTTAAATGAATAAAAAATCATTGTTTTCTTATCTACAAGTTTAAAAAAGTTAAAGGATATTTTAGCAGTGAAATTTAAGAAGAAGCCACAGATATTGCCTAATCTTTTTCTCCTCCTAGAGCATAACCAGAATTTGTCAAAATGCAAAAGAAAAATTAGATTCAGAAAATAGAAAATTTTACTTCTATACTTTGGTGGGGTTATGATTTTTATCAATGTGAATATTTACTCCATTAGTTCAGACCAGAAAACATTCATCTGTACCTTCTCATGCTGTGTTATTCTTGCCTGTGTCCTCCCCATAAATCAACCTTGCAGGCATTGGAGCAAACATGGTGGGGCTTCCTTCTAGATATTATGTAGGTATCAATAGCCATCTGTTATCCTTCATTCTTGCAATATGACCAACTCATATACTTTTCCAGTCATATATCTCTTGTGGTGTCGTTTAGGCCACTTTAAGTACATAATTTATCATGACATGCTGAAATTTATATCTATATGCCACATATCTCTTCATTGACTGTTGTATAATCCACAGTGTTCATTTTTGCATCAATGAATTAATTTTGGTATTTAAAAAATAGGGACTTTGCTTCATGGAGAAATTTGGGATTAATGAATGTGGTAATTTCCTAAGTGCAATGTAGCCCAATTTCTTCAAGATATATGTACTGATGGACCACCAGTATCATACACTATCGTGTCAGAGTCTGGAAAATAGGCAATCTTTATCCGCTTGGTCTTTCCTGTGTGGATAGTTAGGTTGAACCCTTTTGCATGATTACTGATCTCATTGAGGAGACTCTCCAATACAAAGGTCTGGGGGGAATCAGCATAAGCCATCTGTAGAGAAGAGCTTTTGAAGAATCTCACCATCTCTGGGACATTCTTCCATTTGAACTCTGCACTGGACTTCTAACAAACATTTCTGGTGAGCATGTTCCCATGTTTTATTCCTCTCTTTCTACATATAATTTGAAGATTGTCAAAATTATCTGTATTGGTACATCTTTCAAGAAATTTTGAATTGTCCTGACATGCGTGGGATAAGAAACATCTTATTGGAAGGAGGCCTGTAAGGCCATATTTTACTCTACTGAATCAAACGCTTTTTAAAAAAGTCAACAAACAATGAGCACAATGGAATCTTGAATTCTCAGTATCTTACAGTTAATAGTATGACTGTAAAGCTGTGGTCTGCTATGAATTATTTGCCAAAGCCAGCCTGTTCCCTCCTCATAGTCTCATCAAGGATGACCTTGATGGTTGTATGGATTTTTCCAATAAAGAGTTTGTAGAGATGACAAAGTAGACACGTGGACCAGTAGTTATTGATATTCTCTTAATGGCTTCTTTATTTGCATAGTAATAGTGCACTCAATTATTTCTGTCTGTGGGCTATCTTATCTTCTTTCACACATTTTGAGAGTGGATGCTCAACAGAGAGACAGTGTTGCATGGTGAGTAGAGATCTACCCACAAAAAGCCAGGAAGATCTACATTGAAGTTCTGTTTCTGTCACGTGCTAGCTATGGGATCCTAGACAAATGTCTTAATTTCTTAATGCTTTAGGAAGCTCTCTAAGACTTAATGTTGGCTCTGCATCTGTGACCTGATTAATGTGAGTAATGAATATCTTCAAGTGGTTTCATGTATTCAAATTCACACTATTCGAAGTTATAATGATATAAAACATGGTAATTGGTCCCAGTCCAATGGAAATATGCCTTGTGATTTCAAATAATGCTACTACTTTGAGGGATTCATTATTTGTATTGATGAACACCCAGCTATTGAGAATGGGTGTTTCCCTATTCAGGGATTACCCAGTTGTATCACGGGTCCAATACTTAGTCTCAATGTCATTAAAATAGTGCAAAGGGCCAGGCCCTTAAGATGAGGGAAAAGGAATGATGTGAAATTCACTGATTTTATTAACCTATATCTTTTGTGGGGGAGGGGAAGGAGAGGGGTTCGTGGGTTAATTATAAATTTGTTGGGGATTGTACTTTTTCAAAAAATTGATTTAAAATGTCTTTATAAAGGATATAAAAACTTCCTTTTGTATAATAATCTAAAGGTTTTTCTTTAAAAAAAAAACCAAACCTTTTTTTTTCTACTAACAATTTTCTTTCTCTTACTATCTCCTCCATATTGAACAAAAGATATAGAAAAGCCTCATAACGAATATGGATAGTTAAGTGAAGTAAATTCCCACATTGGCCTTATTCAAAAATGTATGTCCCATTCAGCAACTGGAGTCCATTACCTTTCAGTTAGGAAGTGGGTAGCATGCTTCATCTTCAGATCTTGGGCATTGTGGTCGTTGTGTTAATCAGAGCTCTTAAGTTTTCCAAAGTTGTTTTACTTTATGATGCTATTTTTATTGTGTAACTTGTTCTTCTCTCTCTGCTTACTTCACTCTACCTCAGTCCATATAAGTTCTCCTAGTCTTCTCTAAAACGTTCTATTTGGTCATTTCTTATGGCACAATAATATTCCGTTATGTTGATATGCCATGTTTTTTTTAAAGCTTTTTAAAAATTCTCCAATAGATGAGCACCCCCTTTAATTTCCCGTTCTTTTTGCTATTACCAAAAGATCTGAGATAAGTAATTTTATAAATATGAGTCCTTTTCTCCTTTCTTTGATTTCTTTGGAGCATAGCCCTAGTTACTGGGTCGTACAGTATGACCAGTGTAATAACTTTTGGGACATAGTTCCCAATTGTTTTTGGGAAATTGAAAACTGATACTGCACTTATTTTGTATTATTTATTAATTATTGATTGAAAATTTGTACCTAATCAGTGTGTTAATACTTATGGATCACATTTGGGCTTGATTGTATAGGCCTTAGTGGTAGAGTCTGTAAGAGTTTAACGTCCCTATTTCTAGGGATTACAGCCTGACCACAAAGATTCAAAATCAGTAAGTTTTTGGAAGGGAAGAGGGGGAAAGAAAAAATGAGTCAGTATGGTCATAGGATGTTTGCCTGCCATGAGACTTTCCAGGGGATGTGAGTCAACTCTGTGTTTTCCTTCTTGCCCTCGGTTATGGAAATCCTGCTCTGAGTCAAGCCAAACAAAGCCCACCCTTCATTGGCGTGTGACCAATCATAGTCTTAGTTTAGTTTGCATCACTGGACCACTTCTGGCAACTTATGCAACCAATTGTAAAAGACCTGCTTTGTCTGGTGGGTTTTTGGTTATTGAGAGGCCATGGATCCCTTTTATTGGCAATTGCTAGCCTTCCTAATAAATTGATCATGCTCAGGCCTTTGGGCCTCAATTTCCCTCAATTTTTATCTTGACCCTTTCAAGTGGATAGACCAATTCATAGCTCCATCAACAGTGCATTTATGTGTCTATTTTCCTTCAGCCCCTCTAACAACTGTCATTTTGCTTTTTTTTAATAATCCTTGCCAATCTGATGGGCTTGATGAGGAAACTCAGATTGCCTTAATTTGCATTTCTCTAATTAATAGTGATTCGGAGCATTTTTATCATGTTTGTTGATAACTTGGATTCCTTCCTTTGAAAACTGCCTTTGGCGACTGATGATCTGAAACTGAATAAAGAATTAAGTATATATAAACAAGGATTTGCTCATATATTTTTAGAGAATGTGCTGAATGCACAGAATATGTCCAATGCACTTTAAAGAGAGTGGAGGGGCCTAAGTGCTAAGATGAATTTATACAAGTTGGCTATGGAATCTCATTCTGTGAAGGGAAGGTGTTTAAAAAATAGTCTTATTTCTTTGGTACAATTTATATTTGGCTTTCTCCTGAGGTCAGGGAAATAGGTTTAGATGACTGTGGCCCTATTAGAAATGTGTCAAAAAGGAAAAAAAATTCCCCAACCTGTAAAGCCCAGAAAAAGCTGAGGTTTTCAAAAAACTGATAAAGGTAATACAAAAGGCTTTTAAAAAGTATATTCCTAGCAAGAAGGAGAGAGTCCTGCCACATGGGGCACATGCATGGTGTGAGTACAGAGGTATAGAGGGGGCAGTTAAACGCTTCCTAAATTGAAATGAACCAGAGAGAAGGTGGGATAGTCAATTTTCTAGTCTGCTTCCAACCTTCTCTGTTAGTGAATATGGTTCTCCTACTGAATACCTCAACAAATTAGCAGAGAGGAAACTAAAGACCATGATATATGCAAGAAAAAAATCACAAAAAAGCGCTTAGCTATTTTATAGGAGCTTAAGTCTCCAAGACCAGACAAATTGCGGCTGAGGGTTCTGGGAGAACTAGTAGATATGCTAATCCTTGAGGAAATGGACTAGTAGAGCAGGACTGGGGGCAGGAAAATGTATCAATTTTCAAAAGGGGGAGAAAGGATGCATTCCAGAGCTTTTTAGATGGTTGAGCTCATTGTTGCTCACCAATAAATAAGTAAATAAATTTGAAAAAACTTATGATAAGGTATTAAGGTCTGTTTTGTTGATGTTCTGTCATTTTTAATCATGACTGACTTTTCATGACCCTATTTGGAGTTTCCTCGGCAGAGATACTAGAGTGGTTTGCCATTTCCTTCTCCAGCTCATTTTACAGAAGAGGAAACTGGGGTAGAGTTAAGTGACTTGCCCGGGATCATACAGCTAGGTGGTATCAGAACCTGGAGTAATACTTGGGTCTCTTGACCCCCAGTCTATTATTCTTTCTATTAGACCAATGGAATCTCTTCAAGGATGTTGTTGCTGTCATTCAGTTGTTTTCAGTTGTGTCCCACTCTGTCACCCCACTTGGGGTTTTCATGGCAAAGATACTGGAGCGGTTTGCGATTTCCTTCTCCAGCTCATTTTACAGATGAGGAAACTAGGCAAACAGGGTTAAGTGACTTGCCCAGAGTCACATGGCTTCCAAGTGTCTTAGGCTGACTTTAGCTCAGGTCTTCCTGACTCTAGGACCAGTGTTCTGTGACACCTAGCTGCCCCCAAAGGGACTATGAGCACTTTGAAAAGAAGGTGAGGAGATGATATGTGGGCTAGTAAAAAGAGAACTGGCCTCAGAGCCAGAAATTTTCAATTTGCAACCAGCACTGACACTTACCTGTGTGTTCCTGGGCAAATCACAAAATCTCTCTGACCCTCAATTTTCCCATCTACAAAATGGGGTTAACACTTGGCACTACTTACGCCAGAGGCTTATTATGAAGAAAATATTTCATCATCCTTAAGGCACTGGAAAACTCTAAGCTGTAATTATTAATAAAGTGATGATCACTAAGGGGAAGCATAAATTCACTAGAACCAATCACGCTAAATTAACCTAATTTCCCTTTTTGACGGTGACACTAAAATGGTAGGTAGGTTGAGGAGAATGTCCTTGATATCACACATACTAGACCCTGAAAGGCATTTGACAAAGTTTCTTATTCCTTCTCCGAAGAAACCATGAAGAAAACTGTACTGGACTGTAGTACAAGATTCATGCCAGATGGACTGTACCTATGGAATGCTGGTGGATTAATAAATTGATTCCCATATGTAAGGTGAGCTCCAGAAGATTGGCAATGGGCTCCTTCCTTATTTTTTTTATCAATGACTTAGAGGAATATGTACAAGATATGCTTATCAAATTTGTGGATGACACAAAGCTGGGGCAGAAAGACTGACCTCAAGCAAGTCACTTTTCTCAAGGCTTAAGTTTTCTCATGAATGAAAGATGTGGTTGTAGCACCTGTAGGAATAGTTGCCAAGAGATGTCTTCACAGGGGTTGCTTCCCAGTATGATGTCTAAGGACACTGAGCTGGAAACAGTATTCTTCCCAAGGCTCTTTGGGTTCAAAGTCTTGGGATGTCTCCATCAGGGTCTGAGGAGAGATGGTGGTCAAGGTGGTGGTAGAGCTTTGACTTGCCTGGCACATGCTGCCTCCTCTCCCTCACAGTACCTTGCTGCTTCAGCTAGGTTAGCTTGCCTGACCCAGGTATGATTTATATCTATAAAACAACTGTGTTTGGATGATCTCTAAGGTCTCTTGAAGTTTTCAACATCCTGTACCATATTGTAGGGCAGCGAGGTGGTGCAGCAGATAGAGTTGGGCCTGAAGTCAGGAAGGCTCATCTTCATGAGTTCAAATCTGGCCTCAGATACTTAATTAGCTGTGTGACCCTGGGCAAGTCATTTAACTCTGCCTCAGTTTCCTCATCTGTCAAATGAACTGGAAAAGAAAATGGCAAACCACTCCAGTATCTTTGCCAAAAAAAACTCCAAATGGCATCTTGAAGAGTTGGACATGATTGAACAATATATTTTAAGTCAGAATTAAGATTCTCAAAAACCAAGAGAACTGAGTTGTGGTCTTGCCTTGCCCACTAAGCAGCTGTGGGACACATTGCTTAACTTCTCTGGGCCTCAGCTTTCTCATCTGTAAAATTAAGGGACTGGTTTAGATCATATAAGGTGAGTTTTTGGTTTAACTTGACTACAAGCTTAGTATGAGTCAGTACTGTGAAGAGGTTGCTGAAAGGAAAAAAAATAACCAAGCTTCTACAACCTTAGGCTGCATTGATAGAAGCAGGGTATCAAGGGGCAGTCCTATTCAACTCTGTGTTGGTCCATATGCACTTGGACTTTGATTCTGACCAACCTACTTTAAGAGGGACATTGACAAATAATTGTGTACCCAGAGGAGGGTCTCCAGAATGGTGACTGGTCTGGAGGCTGTGTCATAGGAGAGGTGGTCGAAGAAATTTGCGTATGGTTAGTCTAAAGAAGAGGGAGAGTTAAAGGAGATATGATTGCTGTTTGGGTCATCCTATGGAAGAGAAAAGAGACAAGAGACAGAACTAGGGCCTGGGGGACAACCTATAAAGATGTAGAGTTTGGTCCAATAGAAGGGAAACCTTTTCAAAGACTAGAGCCATGTTAAAAAAAATGGAGTTGGATTTGTGAGGTATTGAGCTTCCCATCACTAGAAGTGTTTAAGTAAAGGTGGAATAATGATTTGATAGGCATCTTATAGTGGGGAAACACTGCACTGGGTGGAAAGTTGGACAAGGCAACCTCCCAGGTACCCTTCTATGTTGAGGTTCTAGGCTTCTACTACACTGTTATGATTCTTTTATTGGGGTTCCAGATTGGCTTCATATGCTATCCAGCACCTACCCTGGCCACCTTGACATCAGCTCTGCCACTCCCCTCCACCCATCCTGGAACAGCACCTCCAGAAACCATGCCTTTCAGTCCCTGGGGAAGTTCATCCACTCAACTTTGGAACTCTCATCATGCATTTGAACTATCTTGACTAGTTGAGTGCATATTTACCTAGCCCCTTATATCTAGCCACTCTTGAGACCAGATCATACTTCACATCCGATCCGACTGTTCGCCTCAGCCATTTTTGCATTTGGCATGCCACTTTTTGCCTTTTCCCCAACACACACACACACACACACACACACACACACACAGAGATACACACACACACAGATACACACACACACACACACACACACACACACACACACGCACACACACACGCACGCACACGCTTCCTGCCCTCAAGGAGCTTACACTCTAATAGTGGAGACAACATGCAAACAAATATATGAGAAGCAAGCTATATATAGGATAAGTAGGAAATAATTGATAGAGGGAAGGAACTAGAATTAAGAAGGGTTGAGGAAAGCCTCAAGTAAAAGAGGGGATTTTGGGTCAGGGAGGTCAGTAGGTGAAGCAGAGGAACGTTCCAGGCATGGGCAACAGCCATTGCTTCTGGAAAGAGTGTGTCAATCCATTTTCCCGTGTATGAATTTACCATCTGCATGACTCCTCGGACCCAAACTCCATTTCCCTGGCCACCACTCCCTTGCATGTATTGTCCACCATCCCTTCCAAGCTCTGTGAGGTCAGGGGCTGTCTCATTTTTTTATTTGTATCCCTGGCACTTAGCAGTTCTTGGCACACAGTAAGCACTTAATTAATGCTTTTTCATTCATTCATTTATCCATTTGCACTGCTTTCTGAAGCCCATTTTTTCATGTTATTTCATGTTAGAGTCTTGCTGGGCTGTATTAATTACTAGAGTACAAAGTTATGGCTATAAACAATGAGACTATTTTCCCCAAGACACAGGAAAATGGGTCTCATTACTGGTATGGAGAACTGGATCTTGCTGACAGATTTCAGGGAGGTGTGGGCTAGCATTTAAAAAGCCGCATCTTGAGGGAGCTGATGTGAAGAGTTAGATGATGAACCTGGCATTTGGGGCCCTCAAATCGTCCCCAGAAGCACAAACTACTGCAGGACACCGCGGGAGCTTTTGTTTTTCACAGATGTGTATTATCCTCGTTTTCCCCCTAAAGTCACAAAACTCCTGAGAACCTCTCGAATACATCAGACTCTTTTCTTAATTGGTGGAATCTGCCTGGGGTGCTTTGATAATTGCAGCATACAGCATGGTGTTGCTTTTATTATCATTCATTTTTTTGCTCCATTTTTATTGCTCTTTTCCTGAGAAATGCTTAAGGTGTTTTGTAGAAGATTCTTTCTTTGCTGTGAATTCCCTTTGAACATTCCAACAGCCGAAAGGAGCAGAGGGCAAGGACAATGTGAGTTATGTATGTAGAACGGGGCCCACAGAGATGAAAGGCAGTGAGGTGGCATGGTAGATAGTGAGCTGGCTCTGGAGTCAGGAAGGCCTAAATTTGAATCCAGCTTCAGACACTGCCTAGCTGTGTGACCTTGGGCAAATCACTTAACCTTTGTCTACTTTAATTTCCTCAACTATAAAATGGAAATAGCTCCTACCACCTTGGGCTGTTGTAAGGATCAAATGTGCCTGGCATATAGCAGGTGATATAGAAATGCTAGCTATGATGATAATGATAATAATTATTGATGAATATTGAGCACTGATTATTATTAATGAGTTATTCTTATTAATATGAGATAAATATTTGTAAAGCATTTAGCACAGTTCCTGGCACATAGCAGATGCTATATAAATGCCAGCTCTCATCATCATCATCACTACCACCACCACCACCACCATCATCACCACCACCACCATCATCATCATCATCACCACCACCACCACCACCACCATCACCACCACCACCACCACCATCATCACCACCATCATCATCATCACTACCACCACCACCACCACCACCACCACCACCACCACCACCACCATCATCACCACCACCACCACCATCACCATCACCACCACCACCATCATCATCACCACCACCACCACCACCACCATCACCACCACCACCACCACCACCACCACCACCATCATCATCATTATATGAGATAAATATTTGTAAAGCATTTAGCATAGTTCCTGGCACATAGCAGATGCTATATAAATGCTAGCTCTCATCATCATCATCACTACCACCACCACCACCACCACCACCACCATCATCATCATCATCATTATATGAGATGAATATTTGTAAAGCACTTATCACAGTGCCTGGCACATAATAGGTAATTAATAAGTACTTGTTTCATTCATTCAAAAACATAAGATTGGGAGAAGAGAATGAGAAATGATAAATTCAACTGATACTGGGCAGATTTCACTGGTGACAACAATTATGAAACAAGATTTCCATGCCCTAAGGACAGTAGTCATTCATAAATTGATTTGTTTGTGAAAAATTCTGAAATAATAGTGGGAAAGAGAACTGGATCTGGAATCAGATCCTGGGTTCAAATTCTGCCTCTGACACATTATTAGGCGACATCTTCCTGAAGACTTTTTCTGTAAAATGCAGGAGCCAGATTCAGTGGCCCCTGGAGCTCCTTCTAGCCTTGCCTCTAGTATCTGAGGAATGAAAGCCCTAGGGACACAGCACAGAGTGCTACAATGGAAGGAGACAGCAGTTAGGATCCCTGGTTTGGGATTTTTGGCTTTGACACTAACCATCTGTGTGGCCGTTGGAATATAATTTAACTTCTCTGAACCTCGAATTGCTTAGCAATAATACTTAGACTGCCTGTTGTGGGGAAAGTTTCTATAAATCTTAAAGCCCTATGTGGATTCAAGTTTTTATTACCCAGTCAACAAACATTTATTGAAGATCTATAGGAAGCCACTATTAGTCACAGTGGGGCTTGAGGCCATCCCAGTTGCTCTAGTTCTTGGGAAAATAAAATTATAATTAGAAAAAGTCATCTAATTTTCTCCTTATTCATAATTCCCCTTACCTTTAAGGAAGGGAGCAAGCATTTATTAAGTGCCTACTATGTGCCAGGCACTGGGCTAAGTGCTATTATCTCATTTGATCCTCACAACAATCCCATTTTTCAGTTGAGGAAACTGAGGCAAACAGAGGTTAAGTGACTTGCCCAGGATCACACAGCCAGTAGGTATCTGAGACTACATTTGAATTCATATCTTTCCTGACTCTAGGTCCAGCACTCTGTGCACTATGGTGCCACCTAGCTGCCATTTGACCTACGTGGCTTTAAGGATTTGGAGTTAATGTGGTATAAAGAAAAGAATATTGGGTTTAGCATTATTGGGCTTTGGGTTTAAATCTCTGCTCTGCCACTTACTGTGTGACCTTGGACAAGTCACTAGGGCTTAGTTTCTCTGTTGATAAAATCAGAGGATTGGGCTATACTCATGCTTCTTAATCTTCTTGGGTATATAAATTCTTTATTAGCATAAAAAGTATCATGGACAGATCCCTCTCTCCTATGTGTTAGAAGTTGTACTTCATTGGCTGAGAAAATAAATGTGAGTTCAAAAGTGCTTTTAAATAAATTTGTGTTTCATTAATTGCAATGACATCCACACGTATTTGAAAAAAATGATAAAACATATATGCGAGTCATTATTTATGCGGCCTATAGAATACTGGTTTGTTTATTTATTATACCAAGTAAAGCTTTATGTTGTGTTGGAGCTAAATAAAGATCAGAATGACAATGCAAGGTATGCATATAGAGTCAAGGACCCCTTGTAATAACTGTTCAGTCTCCTGAGGTCCTCAGACTGCATACAGGTGGGACACCACCAAAGTAACTGATCTTGAAAGGCTGCTATACCTCCAAGTCTTATAATCCAATTACACATCTTAGAAGAAGGGCAGCAAGGTTGTACAGTGGATAGAGCACTGGGCTTGCAATCAGCAAGACTCATCTTCATAAGTTCAGATCCAGCCTTAGACATTTACTAGCTGTGTGACCCTGGGCAAGTCACTTAACTCTGTTTGCCAGTTTCTTCATCTGTAAAATGAGCTGGAGAAGGAAATGGCGAACCACTCCAGTATCTTTGCTAGAATCAGACACAACTGAAAGGACTGAATAACAACAAAACATTTCACCATATATACAATTTAGGTTTTCATATTTCTAAATTACATTTCACATTGCCCTACATGGATAGATGCTTAATTTTTGTATGTTCTTTCCAAATATTATCCATATGGAAATTGTTTTTTATATCGTAAGTAGAACTGATTTACAAGTAGGGTTACTTAATATTGTGTTTGAAGTAAAAAATGGCCTGGTTTTCAAATCCTGCCTCTAATGATCAGTAGCCTGGGCAAACTGCTTAACCTCTCTGATCTTCAAACAACTCCTTAGGACTTCCTCATTAAGTCGTAGTATCATTGAGTTAGAGCTATTAGGACCTCAGAGACCATCTAATCTAATCTCCCAATTTTACCTATGAGGAAATGGAGGGTCAGTAAGGTTAAGGGACCTTGCCCAAGGACACATAGGTACTAAGGAGCTGAGCCAGGATTTGAACCCAGGCCCTTGGCCTCTGGAACCAATGCATGTTGCATCATGTATTTGCATGGCTAGGTGAAGGGATTTCCCACACTGAGAGTTCACTATACTGATGAAATTACAGATAATAAATGCTTCAGAAATAACTGTGTTCAATGGTCCTCTGACATTTGATCTCAGGGAGGCATAAAACAAGATGTCAAAGGTGTTCATGTTTGTTTCATGACCTGTGAAGTCCTGCACAGAGTTGTAGGGAAGAGGGCCCTCCTATAAATTGTGTAATTCTCTGTGAGTTCATACATACGACACTGAACTGTTTTTTTTTTTATCAAACCTCAGAATACCACAGGATCTCTTCAACAACATTCATAAACACTAGAAAGAGATTGGAGTAAGAATTCATCCAAGAAAAATTAAATGGATGACAAATATTACTAAGTAGGCTACACATGAGCTCAGTTGGCCCATCAGTCCAGCCCTGTGGGGTAAGCATTGCAGACAGACAAAGAGATAGGCTCAGAATTGGCTAGGAGGAAAGGAGCTGGCTGGCTGGCTGCATTTGGGAAATTGTAAGGTGCTTTTAACAGTCCCAAATGGTTTCCTCAATACAAAAGCCCATCTTTTATAATGCCAATACTCTGGTTATGTCATATGGCTCATGGAACACAATATCAGAAGAGTCAAGACCGAAAGGGAGGACTACACGATGAGCATAAGTGTGGGCCAGTCAAACACAATTTGACTAGTACGGCTCCAGTCCCTCATTTTCAGCCTCTTGCTGGAAAGGTACTATTGAGATTAACTTCCTTCTTCCCTATTCTTCATTCCTACTTTCTTATTCTGCATTACAATCTTCTTATTGGATAATTTAGAAAATTCCTTCTTTTTACTGGTCCCATAGATAACAGGGCAATCTCCCATTTATATCGTACTGGCTCTTTGCCTGAAATGGTGTATAAGGTCAAGCTCCAAGCATCCTGGGACATTTGACTGGAGTGAGTGTGGATACTAGCCCTCCCCCACTCCCATGTGCTGCCCACTGTGGGTCTACTGAGACTATCCCTGCTAGGAGCTGTTTTCCTCCTTCCTTTGTGAGTAGCAACAAAGCTTGTCAAAGCTGTCTATGTGGGATGATGCTTTTTATCTGAACTCACGTTTGCTGCAATAAGCATATTATCTGTGATGACTTGTGCAGAAGAAGTATTATAAAAGATTGGGCATAGGGACCAGGCCTGGGATTTCAGTGGTAAAATCAACGGGGAGCTCCCTAGTAAAGTAACTCCCTCTAATAACTCAGACCAGAAACTTCCCTGCAACTCAGAGCCTTAGAGATTTAGTCCCACCTCCCCAGGTGAGGCTAGAGAGCTCTGAAAGGGTATATGACTTAACTAAGGTCACACAGCTAATATGTATTAGACAGGACTTGAACTGAGGCAGCTAGGTCGGTGGTACAGTAGTTAGAACGCTGGATCTGGAATCAGGACAAATGGAGTTCTAATCCAGCCTTAGACACTTATTAGCTGTGTGGCCCTGGGCAAGTCATTTAACTTTCACCTTCCTCAGCTTCCTCGTCTGTCAAATGGGGGTTATAATAGTACTTACTTCCCAGGGTTGTTGTGAGGATCAAATATTTGTAAAGTGCTTTGCAAACTTTCAAGCACCGTTGTCCTCATCATCTTACTGCTTCTTGCTCTGAGTCCGGTTTGCATCATTGCATCATGCACTACTACAGCTCAGTATAAGAGGGATGACCCAGGAAGTGTATGATGAGAATAGGAGGTGGGTCAGTCACATAGGGAGGGTAGAGGATGACATATGGACCTCCACAGAATGTTCAGAAACCTAGAAGCCTCCACTCCATTGGGCACATTCTTAATGAAAGATTTATGGGGAAACACCGACGAGAACCAGATGTAGGAGGGCTTTAACTGTTACCAGTGGAGCAGGGTGCAGTGATGAAATAAATCTATGGAAAACTTGAAGGATGAGTAAATATGTGGCCATTCCCATGGGTTTTAGGCAGTCAGTGTCTTGTGTTCCATTTATAATCAGCTAAAGAGTGTTTATGGAGCTTTTGCTTTCTATGAGCTGCATCTCAGTAGTGTAAAAACTACTCTTTCTCTTTGGGATGCTTCATCCAGACGTGAATGTCTGGATGCTTACTGAATGTCGGAGCTTCCACAGTCAGGGACTACAGGCTTCCATCTAGTCCAGCTCCTTCATTTAGAGATGAGGAAACTGACATGTAGAGAGGCTAAGTGACACGTGTTAGGCAGCACAACTAGGAAGGGGCAGGGCTGGGTTTTAAGACCTGTTCTAGTTCTTTCCATGACATATAGTCTTTGATCTAGTGACACTGGCTGTTCTAGGGATAGGACTCCACGTCTCAGCTCTGGGCATTTTTCCTGGCTGTCCCTATGCTTGGAATGCTCTCCCTCCTCAACTCTGCCTACCGATTTCCTTTAAATCCAAACTAAAATTCTATCTTCTATGGGAAGTCTTTCCCAAATCCTTTTAATTCTAATGCCTTCCTTCTGTTCATTATTTCCTATTTATCCTGTAAATACCTTGCTTTGTATATATTTGTTTATCTGTTGTCTCCCTCATTCAATCCTTGAAGGCAGGGACTATCTTTTGACCTTTTTTGTATCCCTAGCAATTAGCACATTGCTTGGCACATAGTAGGTGCTTAATAAATATTTAGTCATTGATTGACACCATTCTGCTTTCCTAAAGCTATCTAGAGGCTCTTATAATTCTGGATCCACTTCTTATAGTTTGGGATGAGGTTTTTCATTCCTGTAAATACCAATACCAAACCTTAACAATTGTATAACATTATACAATTTCCAAGAACTTTTAAATTTAATACCATATTTAATACTAACCAGTCAGGGCTGGCATTACTGTTCCCGTTTTATAGATGAGGAATCGGAGAATTGTGAAGTTAAAGCACTTTCTCAACATCACAAAGTTGCTTAGTAGATGAGCCTGGACCCCAACTCAAGTCTTCTGACTTCAAGTCATTCAATAAATTTGCATTAACTGCCCACTGAGAAAGATAGAAAGTTTAAATCAGACATAGTTCCTGCCCTCATACACGGTACAGCCTCTCTGGGCTCTATTACATACTAAAACACCAGGTGGCACAGTGGATAAGATGTCTGGCCTTGAATCAGGTAGATGAGTCTTTCTGACTCCTCAGACATTTATTAGCTGTGTGACCCTGGGCAAGTCACTTAACCCTATTAGCCTCAGCTTCCTCATTTGTAAAATGAGCTGGAGAGGGGAATGGCAAACCACTCCAGTGTCTTTGCCAAGAAAACCCCAAAAGTGTCACAAAGAGTTGAGCACGACTGAACAACAACAAAGATCATAGGATTAGAGCTGAGAGGGATCTTAGAAGTCATGGAGCTCCCCACCTCCCTCATTTTACAGATAAGAAAACCGAGGCCTATAGAGGTTCAAAGATCATATAGGTAGTGACGAAGGCCAGGTTTGAACCTAAGTCTTCAGACTCCAAAGCCAGTAGTCTTTCCATTGTCCCATACTGCCTTTCTTGGACCATAGCTTCTCACCAAAAGACAAAAGATGTCTTGAGGGGTTGGGAGAGGAGGGGATGAGATTCCTGCTTCAAACATTACATGTCACAAAACATACTGAAGTTTGCAGTGATAAATCCTACATCTGCAACAACACAACTGAGAATGAGACTATGCTGAAAAAGTGATTAAGAAACCAATAAAGAAGAGAATGTAAATCATGGCCCTTGAATCTTAGTCATTTTTACAGGTCCCTCTGAGTGTAAGGCTACCAGATGTCTTGATCTGGACACAGAAATTCTTGCAACATGCCTGAATTCTTCTTATGAATGAAACATCAAAGGCCACATTGCTATGGAACGCATCAGACTGTAACCCTGGCAAACGTGTACCTCTTAGAGCAGAAATTGCCAACATAAATCTTCATTCATCATTCATGAAAACATTAGAAGCACCGCTGAAGGAAGTCTATTCTGCATCAGTGGTGAGGCATACACACTCCCTGTGGCAGACAAACCTAAAGGCATTTGCCTAATAATTCAGAACATCAAAGGGGTGAGTAGAACCGTCTGCCCAAACAACCCTGGACTTCATTCCAAAAGACACAGTATAGCTTTATCCCTTGGATACTAGGAAAGCCAGGGACAGAAAATATTTTTTCTCAACCTGAAAGAGAAGTTTGCATGGAATAAAGGCAAACAGGTTCATGGGATCATTGGATGAAGAATGAGAAGAAACCCAGGAGATCATCCTGTCTCTCTTATTAGGGCAACTAGGTGGTGCAGTGGTTAGAATGCTGGCTCTGGAGTCAAGAAGACTCATCTTCCTGAGTTCAAATCTGGTCTCAGATGCTTACTAGCCGTGTGACCCTAGGCATGTCACTTAACCCTGTTTGCCTCAGTTTCCTCATCTGTAAAATGAGCTGGAGAAGGAAATAGCAAACCACTCCAGTATCTTTTCCAAGAAAACCCCAAATGGGGTCATGAAGAATTGGATAGGAGTAAACAACAACACCCCCCTTATTAATCAGAAAGACTTTCAGTGACTTATCCAAGGGCACACAGGTAAATGGCAAAGTTAAGGTTCAAATTCAGGTCTTTTAATTCCAAATCAGACACTCTATTCCCTTAGCAATTTCCTTCTCAATCTTGTTGTCTCAAAGCACTGATTACCCAGAATAACTGTTGCCTATGTGTCATTCAACAAGTCAATCAATGATCTTCTTTAAGCACTGACTGTGCCAAACATGAAACTAAGCACCAGGAATACAGATACAAGGAGAAAGAAAAAAGAAAAAAGAAGCTCCAGGAGTTCTGTTCTAATAGGAGAAGACAACACATAAAAGGAAGCTGAAGGGGGGTAGGGAGAGGCATGATGGAGAAATCCAGTTTGTAGCCTAGTGAGAAGCGAAGAGATGATTAGCCTGAATGCCCTCCTTAAATGAAATTTCTAGGAGCCATCCAACGAAAGAGAAGGGTCACAGGGACTGAGGATTCTTTGGAGGTGTGAACTCCAGGGCTGAAATATTCAGTGTGAGTATAAGGGGAAACTGCTCCCGTCCATCTACCACTTACAATTCTTCAATTTCATACTGTTTGGGTTAACTAGTGTCCTCTTTGATATGCAAATATCTCCAGAAAGTTAAGGCAGCTATGAGACATTCACCCTTAAGTATGACTTAGTTTTGGCTCTTCTTTTTGACATTTAGCCTGGAATATAAAAGTTTTGATAGGAGAGGGAGGTGGTAACAGGAGAGAGAATTTTGGGACCCTGAAGAGAAGGCAGGCTTGGGTGGGATGTCATAATGAGGAGCTTCAGGCAGCCAAAGTTCAGCATGAGGTCACTGAACCTCCAGAGTGAGAAGGAGGAAAGGGAAGAGAAAAAGAAATAAGAAGGTATCATTGAAATTTTGGCTTCTTTTCATAATTTTTCCCTTACTCTTCTGATAGGCAATTCTCAATGACCACAGGTTGCAGAACAGTCACCAACATATGCATTGGTAGAGGGAGTTTTCTCACCGAGGATACCCTACTGGGATGGAGTCATAGATCCAGACTACAAATAATATTCTGATAGTTTTGGCCCATATTACTGATATGCTGACTAGACATCTATCAAAAACATTTTGTGGCATTTCAAAAAAAAAAGTAACAGAACTTTTAATCTTCGGTGTTAGAGTGCATCTTCTTGCAGCCAACATTTAGGGAGGTACCACGAGTAGCCTTTAAAAACTCATGTTCCATCTTCCCACTGCAAAACATTCCAATTAGAAAGAGCTAGTCTTTCAGCAAGTAAGGAGCTTATGGAATGGATTTAAGCAATCTTATTCACACTTCAAGAAAATTGTTAAATTATATAGAGAGGCTGTTATTAGTGCTGGAAAGGGAAAGGCCAGGTTTCCATGGTAGAGTGCCTTAGTTTGTCACCCTTCTGAGAGCAAATGAACCATGATCTGAAAGGGGACCTTTGAGATCATCTAATTTAGTTGTCTCTTGATATTTTGGTTTCTGGTACCTCTTGGTTTTTTCATTAAGCCTCCCTGTACTCCCTTTTCGGCATGAAGAAAATTCCAGAGTTTACTATGCATATGCCTATGAGAAATTAAATAGATTAATTTTTCTTCTCCAAGGGTATGCCCCTAATTTTATAACTTCATTGATTGGAAAGCAATTTGGAGTTTCTGGAATAATTCAGTAAGATAATATGGTTATTTATCCTACATTCCCTGTTCCCCCTTGACAAGCTTTTCATGTTCTCTGGGCATCCATATGCTCTAGGTTGGGAAGCTATAATCAAGTTCAAACCCTTCATTGTTTAGATGAGGAAACAGAGAACCGCAGGGTTTGAGACTTGTCCAAAAACCACACAGCAAGTCAGTGTCGAGGCCAGAATGAGAGAGCTGCTCAGTGTTCTTTGTGGATTTGCCACACAGAAACCTGTGTCCTGTGTAATACCTATAAATCCATGGAAGGAGACAGAAGCTACATGAACTATATGGAAGATCTGTGCTTTTGTGTACAACTGCTTCCTCCACGGTGTTCTTAGAAAGAGAGAAGGTAGTCTAGAATTACTGGTCTAAACCTGGGTGATATTGTGGTTACTTCACGCTCCTACGTGGGGCTGATCTTTTCCTGTATTTCCTGTTCTTAGAAAGAAATAAGGTAGATTAGGGTTATTGGTCAAAACCTGGGTGATATTGTGGTCACTTCACGCTCCTACGTGAGGCTGGTCTTTTCCCGTATGCCTTTAAGGGGTCCAGTGCTACGTAGGGCATTCATCTTTCGGGTCTGAGCTATACAGCTAGGGAATGACTGTCTAGGACTCTTAGTACTGTGTGGAACATATGAGCCCACAGGCAGCAGGAAAAAATGATGCCATGCCATTCCTGCTGCATCAGATTTACACTATTTACAACATTTACGCTATAGAAATTGGCAGTCTCTACAAATCAGGGCTTGATTTATTGTTTTGTTGATTTCTAGGCAGGAAAATATTAATGGTACAGATTAAATTTAAATGTATCTCCCTTCCCCCTGAGAGTCTGGATGTTAAACATTTATCTGCACACCACTGTATTGCTCTATAAACATTGCGTGAGCACAGTTGAAGGTTCAGGGAATAAAGTCATCAGAAGCCTGGTGACTGGAAGATAATTAACAGCAATAACAAGGATGCTAGGGATCTCTATGGCACTTTAAGGTTTGCAAAGTGCTTCAAATCCACCATCTCTCTAAGCCTCACAACACCTTACTTCCAGCTCTAAAGCTGTGATACTATGACTTGAGGTGGCCGGGTTGTAATGCTCGAATGAAGCCCATATTGTGATCACACTGCCTCTTCCTTTGACCTTCTCAGTCTTCATCTTTGCTGGTCCCCCAAGCCCAAGAGAGAGAAAAATTTAAACCAAACACAACCTTTTTCCTTAAACCTTAGTTGATGCTGGCCAAACTCATTTAGAGTATTCAGTTTTTTTGAGACAGAGGGAAAAAAAAACATGATGGGGATGTTTACTCCAATAATGAAGGGTAAGGATTTTGGAAGTTTGAAGAACTAAAGAAATTTAATCATCACTGATGGAGACAGGGAGAAGAGACCCTCTTTCCCTCTCCTCCTCAGCCGATTGCTACCAACTTCACACCGATTACATAGAATTGTAGATTTAGAGTTGGAAGGGACCTTAGCAGTCATAGAATCTCTCATTTGACATATAGAGAAACTGAGGCTTAGAGAGGTTAGATGACATATCCAGGGTCATACAGCTAGTTAAGTGTCAGAAGTAGGATTTTAGGATTTGTGGTCTTTGTGATTCTAAGTCCAGCACTCTATCCAAAATAGTTCTTTGTAGCAGCCATGAAATAAATCACTATCCAGGTAAACAAGAGGTCAGAGCTGTTGTTCATGTGAAAACAGTAGGCTTCATATGACCTACTTTTCTACCCTCCCTCAGTCACACAGAAAGATGGTCATACCTTTAATCTTATAACCTTATAATCTTAACCCACAATGCTCTGCTTTCACGTTCATGAATTTTAAAATTCCCTTATCTGGCCACAATCAGTTGTAGTTCATCTCTCTCTCTGCTTTGTAACCCCATACCCACATCTTCCAATGTCCACACCATGACCTCCAATCCCTCAGCCCTTTAATGAGGTTATCACCTCAGGTCATCAGCCCCATACACTAGCCACATTCTTCTTCCTTCCTTATCTGGACCCCTGGAGGTGAAAAAGTTCAACTTTGCAGTTTTCTTCTCTTGAGTCCTTAGGCTTCCTTGTTATACTGCTGATCTTGCCCACCTGAGCCTTAGCCTTGGCTCACTCCCACCACCCTACACACAGGCTGCTGGATGAAACTGGAGAAAATCGTGAAACTTTGCTGAGACCACTATAAATACTTATTATATAATCTCAACTGGTCCCTCATTGTTGCAAGGCAATTTCTTTACATTTCCCTAATTAACTCATTATCCCACTACCCACAGGCTTTTCCAAATTCTTTCATCCCTCTTCAGACCTCCTATGGCTCGCCTTGTCCCCACCCTCTCAGTTGAGAATATTGTCTCATATTTTATTGAAAAAAATTGAGGCTGTTCACCAAGAGCTCTCTCTTCTCCCTTTTTATCTTACATTACCTAGGATCCTTCTGCCACTATCTCCTTTGTCTCCTCCTTGTGAGGCAAATCTCTCTCTGTACACAAGTGATTCCATTCCATCCAATCTCCTCCAGCAATTTGCCCTCTCTACCATCCCCACTCTTATGCTTATTTTCAATTTCTCTCTCTCTACTGATGGCTTTCCTACTACCTACAAATACACCCATATCTCCCCCACCCTAAAAAAACCCTCACTTGGTCCTTTCATTCCCCCACTAAGTATTGTCCCCTCTTCCCTCTTTTTTGAGCCTGAAATCCTTGAGGAGGTCATCTACAATAGATGCCTCCACTTTCCTTTTCTCATTCTTAACTCTACACAGACTGGCTTCTGAGCTCATCATTCAACCAAAACTACTCTCTCCAAAATTACCAGTAATCTCTTAATTGCCAAATCTAATGGCCTTCTCTCAATCCTCATCCTTTTCAAACTCTCTGCTGCCTTCAACATGGTTGATCATCTTCTAAACCTTGATACTTTCTTCTCTCTAGGTTTTTGTGACACCATTCTCTCCTGTTTCTCCTTGTACTTGACTGCTTTTTCTCAGTCTCCTTTGTTGGATCTTCATTCAAGTCACACCTACAAACCACAAGGCTGTATCATGGTCCCTTTTTCCCCTCCCTTTCAACTTATTTCACTTAGTCATCTCATCAGCTCTCATAGATTCAATTTTCTTCTCTGTTCTGATGATTCTCAGATCTATTTATCCAGCCCTAACCTCTGTCCTGATTTCCAGTTTTGTATTTCCAGCTACCTCTTGGACATCTCAAACTGGATGTACAGTGGACCCCTGAAACTCAGTATGTCTAAAATTGAACTCGTTATCTTTCTTCCCATACTATTCCCTCTTCTTAACTTCCCTATTACTGTTGAGGCTACTACCATCCTTCCAATTACTCAGGTTCATGAGCTAAGTGTCATCCTTGACCTCCCATATCCAATCTGTGACCAAGGCCTTTTGATTTTACCTTCGTAATATTTTTTTAAATACTCCTCCATCTCTCCTCTGACACTGACACAACTTTGGTGTGGGCCCTTATCACCTTGTACCTGGACTATTTCATTAGCCTGCTAGTGGGTCTGCCTGCAATAAGTCTCTTACTGGGGAAGCTAGGTGGCGCAGTGAGTAGAAAACTGGCCCTGAAGTCAGGAGGACCTGAGTTCAAATATGACCTCAGACACTTGACACACTTACTAGCTATGTGACCTTGGGCAAGTCACTTAAACCCAATTGCCCTGCATTTACCCCTCCAAAAAATATCTCTTACTGTTCTAGTCTATCCTCCACTCAATGCCCAAAGTGATTTTTTCTAAAGCACAGGTCCAAGCACGTTATTGTGCTTAATAAATTCTAGTGGCTTCCTATTATCTCCAGGAACAAATAAAAAAAATCCTCTGGTACTCAAAAGCCTTCATAATCCACTCCCCTCCCCCACCTTTCTAATCTTCTCACACCTCATATCTCACCACGTACTGACTCTTTGATTCAGTGACACTGGTATCCTTGTCCCCTGAACAAGATACTCCATCTCCTGACCCTGGGCATTTTCACTGGCTGTCTCCCATGCTTGGAATGCTCTCCCTCCTCATCTCTGGCTTCCCTAGTTTTTTAAAGTCTCACCTTCTACAGACACCCTTTTTTGGATCCCCCTCGATTGTAGTTGTTGATTTTTTCAATCTATCCCATATATAGCTTGGTCATACAGAGCTGTTTACATCTTGTCTCCTACATTAGTCTCTGAGGTTCTTGAGAGCAAGGATTATCTTGTGTCTTTTTTCAGATCTCCAGTGCTTAGAATATTGCTTCACACATAGTAAGTGCTTAATAGATGTTTATTGATTGACCTGCCTAGCTTCTCTTTCCCCATATTTTCTATTTGTGTTTTTTAGATTTTGCAGCCCTAATGTAGAGCGTAATCAGTGAACATTAAGGCCTATAGGATTTTAGGATTTAGACTTGAAGGAATCTTAGAGATCACGCAGTCCATCCCCTCCTCTTTTTGGAGATGAAAAAACATAGGTAGTAAATGGCAGTGCTGGGATTTGAATCCAGCCCTCTGACTCCAAATCCTGGTCTGTGAAAAGGTAGCAATTAGGAATGGTGGGTTGTCAAGAAAATACATTCAAGGCTGCCACTATTCAGGATTTTGAGAGCTTCCTAGAGTTATAAGAAACAGTGAAAGAAAAAGTTTAAATTTCAGGGACTGAAACCTGATCATTCAAAAGTCTCCTTTCTACCACCATCCCCAACTGCATTTTCAGGACCTCAGAATTTCTGAGTTGGAAGAGACCTCAGAGGTCATGTGGCCCAATTCAAACCTAAAACGTGACCATCTAGCTCTTACTTGAAGACTTCCAATGACAAAGTTCCCATTAAGTCCAAGACAATTCATTCCACTTTTGGAGAGCTCTTACTATCTGAATGTTTTTTTTCCCTTATATCAGATGAAAATATGTCTCCCTGCAACTTCTGCTTTTGTTGTTCATTGTTCTTCTATCCATCCAGGACCAAATTGAGCAAGTCAGATTTCCTATTCCACACGACAGAACTTCACGTATTTTGAAGACACAATTCTGTCTGCCCAACCCTACTCCCATCATCAAATCTTCTTTTCTCCAGGATAAATATCTACAGTTTTTTTCAACAAGTTCTCATATAGCATGACATAGAGGCATATCACTATCTTGGTTGTTCTGTGGGATTTTACCTATTTTTTCTCTACATCAAGTGAAATCTGGTTGCCCTCCTCTAGATGCTTTCCAGATTATCATTGTGTTTCCTGAAATGTGATACCCTAAAATGAATATAATAACACAGATGTAGTCTGACCAGCACAGAAAACAGCTGGAATTTTCACTCTTCCTCCCCCCAGTCCTGCACACTACACTTCCCTTAATGCAGCCTAAGATTATAATAGCTTTCTGGGCTGTGACATCATACTGTTCACTCATATTGATCTTGCAGTCTCCTAAAACCCTCAGATACTTTTCAGACAAACTCGTCTCTAGCCACATGCCTCCCCCCACCCATTAACTTGTGAAATTGATCTTTTAATCCAAGTTTAACCCTTTACATTTATTTGTGCTAAATTTCAGATTAGAAGTCTATCCTGCCTTTAGGAGAAACCAGTTGTTAAATATTTACCAGCACACTGTTGATTAATTTCACTCCTAGATAGATCTACATTTTGGGATCTTTGATTATTGTAATTTGTCAAGGAAGCAGAGAAGGAAGAAAAGAAAGAGGAGGGAGTCTGACTCACCGCCATGGGCGAGTTTGTACTTTTCACTTTTTTCTACTAAAGATAAGAGTCTTTTCTTCATCCAGTTTTTCAGTCAATAATAATTTATCAAGCACCCACTATGTGCCAGGCACTGTGCCAAGCAATGGGGATACGAAGAGAGGCAGAAACAACTGCTAATTTCAAGGAGTTTACATGCTAGTGGAAACTTTCTCAGAGCCCAGGAGTTCATTTCTCCTCCAGGTGGTCATGAGTTCATAGTTGGTGACATGGCAAACAAAGGAAAAAGGGGCCCAAAATTATCTGAATTTCTGAATTTAGCTTGAATTTTTGATTTAACACAATTTTCCTGAGTTAATCTTTAGAATCTAAAGCCTGCTGAAGTTATAATAAATAGTTTAAAGTCCAGGGGTGGGGAACCTGCCGGCTCAAGGCCACACATGGCCTTCTAGGTCCTCAGGTGTGGCCTTTTGACTGAGTCCAAGTTTTACAGAAGGAATCCTTTCATTAAAGGGATTTGTTCTGTGAAGCTTGGATTCAGTCAAAGGGCTGCACTTGAGAACCTAGAGGGCCACATGTGGCCCTGAGTTCTGCAGGTTCCCCACCCCTGGAAACATTCACCCAGCTTCTTTTGTTCAGTACATTATAGATTGGGGTATCTATCATTAATGATGTAAGCCAAGGTTCTAATACATCTGGCAAGGAGAGAAAATCTCGGGTGGAGGAACCTTTGTTATTCTGACTAATACGGCCAGAGAATCAGAAGCTGTGAGTCCAACATTTGATCTGTCACTCACCTTTTTACTACTGTTACTGCCAAACCTGCATGAAGAGACTTGTCTTTATTCCATTAACTCGGTACTGATGCTAAGGCGCTCAGCTTAGAGGTCTGAATTCTTTATCAGATAAAGGACGCATTAGCATTTGCTTAGTTGAAAATAATTTCTTGAAAGTCTTTTAAAATAACCTGCATTTTTAGGGAGTAAGCTGTATGACCCACTCCCTGAAGTAGGGTATGTGTGTATATATATATGTATATATGTATATACATATATACGTATATATATGTATATATATGTATATACATATATACATATATGTCTATACACACACACACATACATACATGTATACATATACATACACACATATGTATTGAAAGAATTTTGTATATCTCTTTTGGATTTCATGGTCTACTAATTTTCCTAACTCTGATGCTTGCAGCAGGAACTTTGGTCACATTTATATTGTAACCCACTTAAGCTCTGAGGAGCCTAAAGCCAGCTCCTACTCTCACAGATGAGTCTCAGTATGTGGGAAAAGATTACAGGCATACCTCATTTTATTGCTCTTCATTTTATTTCACTTCACAGATATCATGTTTTTTTTTTACAAATTGAAGGCTTGTGGCAACCCTGCATTGACCTAGTCTATGGGTGCCATTTTTCTAACAGCATGTGCTCACATTGTGTCTCTGTGTTATATTTCGGTAATTCTCACAGTATTTTAAGCCTTTTCTCTATTACTATATCTGTTATGGTGATCTGTGATTAGTGATTTTTGATGTTACTATTGTAATTATATTGGGGCACCACAAACCACACCCAAACTTGTCAATAAATGCGTGTGTTCTGACTGCTCTACCAACCATGAGTTCCCCAATCAATCTCTCTCTCTCTTTCTCTCTCTCTCTCTCTCTCTCTCTCTCTCTCTCTCTCTCTCTCTCCTTCCCCTCAGGCCTCCCTATTCCCTGAGACACAAAAACATTGAAATTAGGCCAATTAATAATCCTACAATGGCCTATAAGTGCTCAAGTGAAAGGAAGAGTCAATACAGGGCAAACTTAATTTTTGTCTTATTTTAAGAAATTGCCACAGCCACCCCTATCTTCCTCAGCCACCCTGATCAGTCAGCAGTTATCAACACTGAGGCAAGACCCTTTAGCATCAAAAAGATTATGACTTGTTGAGGGCTCAGATGATGGTTGGCATTTTGTTAAGCAGTAAAGCATTTTTTAATTAAGGTATGTACATTTTTTAGACATAACACTCTTGCACACTTAATAGACTACAGTATGCATAACTTTTACATACAGTAAACATAGCTTTTATACACATTGGGAAACCAAAAGAATCATGCGACTCACTTTATTGTGATAGTCACTTTATTGCAATGGTCTGGAATTGAACCTGTAATTTCTCCAAGGTATGCCTATATATCCCCGCCTCAGGATTCTGAGGCATCGCAGTGATTCTCTGATGTCACTGACCCGAGCCCCCACCAATGTGCTTCCCCATTAATTATCAGTTGAGAATCATTTCAGTTAGCCAGCCCTAAGTGGCTTTTAGAAAGGGATATTTACTAAAATAGTACAGTAAGAAAGTTGTTACAAAATATTCCCACAAAAGTCTGTGAAATGTTCTCTCACAAGTATATCCAGAGTCTAAGGTATAGTAGACTCAACAGAGAGTACTTGTAGTTAAGAAGTAACTCACAACCCTTGGCTGCCATTTATGGGGAACTGAAGAAATTCTCTTTAAGCATGATATAGTTTCTTTGCTGGGCTCCTTGGTGGAGTTCTGAATCTATTTCCAGTCTGTCCTTGGCTCCTCATGCAGAAATGCCAACAACGTATCTAGGGAAATGGCTAGGACGTTGAAAGGAAGATGGGAGGTGCAACATTCTCCTAACCTTTCAAAGCTTTCAAGGTCCTCCTCTGGCCAAAGAGGAGAGAGAAACTAGAGCTAAGGCCTCTCCTCTCCTCTGAGTAGTTCTTTCTCAGGGGAGTTAGCTTTAATGCCATGCTTTTTTGAATTTCTGCAATGACTTCCTTTTGAACTCACTTGATGATTTATAGATGTCCCCTGTGGTATGACAGCGTTTACAAGCCCAGTTCATCATTTATCTATAGTACTTATCCAAGCTATAACTGTATGCCATGATTCGGACAAAGTCATTTTTTTCATTCTCTTTCTTTTTCCCCATAATAGTTAAACCAATCTTTCATATAACTATAGCTTTGTAGTATTTTTTGGTTCAGTGTAATTATTTCATTATCATTTGCAAAAATAGAGCATTTGGAGAATCCCACCATCAATAAAAAAATCCTTATTTCATTTGAACCTTACATCTTCCATGACAATGGCTCATCTTTGATTAACAACGATCTCTGCTTAACTCCTTGTTTCCTGTGACTTTCCATTGGATTGTCTGAATAAAGTGATCTCTATAATCACTGTCATGGGAGTCTTAAAGGATTTTTAAAAATAGGATAGTTATTTCCTCCACGACAAAGAAAAGTTTAAAACACAAAAGACTTCTAAGTGCACATTGAAACATACTTAAAATATGTAGCAGTAACTCATCACTTATAATATACTCTCCTGGGAGGTTGATACTTAAAACACTTTGTGGGGCTGCCGAATAGGTATTTCATTTGCATTTCAGAGCCCTACAGTCTGAGCAACTCATTCAAGGTCCATATATTTTGGCCAACTAGCAGTGGATGGCTCATTCTACTGTCAGTGGTCAGCCATCTTCGTTCCTGAGAGGGGTGTAGTTGTAGGAAGTACCTGTACCTATTAATGACTCCCAACCGCTTGAGCTCATGCTGTAGCCATGAAGGTTGGAAACATCCATCTCATGACTGCTGTTTGGTAATTTCTGTGCAGTAAAAGAGACAAAAAGCAAAGGAGACAATTCGGGGCTTGAGATCAAGCCACAAGCAAGCACATGTACTAACTGATACATGCATACAACTACCATCTCCATAGCTAGAGAGAGGTTAGAGAAGAGAATTCCCCTCCACCTAATTGATGCAAGTCCATGGGAGAGTGGGCATTCCCAGCACACTTGATAGAGGAAAAACATCTTACCGGATTTTGATGGATATACATGAAAGATACTTTGAGGAAAACCTCTATGACTCTGTTTCCCCTTTGCCAACTGGGAAATAGAAGCATGAAATAAAACTGAGACAAGAGGTGAATGGGGTTAACTACTTGCTGACAGAGACAGAGAAAAATTACATTTGGTGCAAGAGAAAGCCAAAGGCATGCTCTAGATTGGCCTTAGGAAATCATCTGAATATAATGTTCAGTCAGAGAAAGTGTTTAAGGCATGGAGAACAAGAGCACAGCAGTGGCTGCTAGAAAAAGATTATTACTACATGCAACCTTTGGGATGAAAAGGGCCCAGAATGAAAGGGGAAAGGGAAGAACTGAGCCAGTAACATCTAGCCAGATGAAGGCAGGGAGGTTCCCTGCCGCCATAAAAAAGGAGAAGGCAGCAAGGGGGGTTTCTGAAAGAGATGAGAGAAGGTAATGAGGCAGATTTCAGGATTTGGGGGCAGGGAGCAAAGAAGGAAATAGATAAAGTAGTTGGTGATAGACAAGAGTTACAGCCAGAAAATAAAACATTCTTACGGAGGGAATGAAACAGAGAATACGTATGAGAAGAAATAACTGTTTTTGAAACTTATAAGAGGTGAAAGGGAGTGGGGAAAGGAATGGGCACCTCGAGTCATTAATGGAGAAAAAGACAAAAGGAATTTCAATTTGACAAATATTTATTAGGTGCCTATCATTTATAGTAAGTGGGGGCAGCTAGGTAGTGTAGTGGATAGAGTTCTGGTCCTGGAGTCAAGAGGACCTGAGTTCAAATTCAGCCTCAGACTCTTGCAAGTTTTGTGATCCTGAGTAAGTCACTTACCTCTATTTGCCTCAGTTTCCTCATCGAGAGCTGGAGAGGGAAATGGCAAACCACTCTAGTATCTTTCCCAAGAAAACCCGAAATGGCATCATGAAAAATCAGACATGACTAAAACCACTGAATAACATTGTATGATAATTACATATAATGGAGGCGGCTAGGTGGGTCAGTGGATAGAGAATTGGGTTTGGAGTCAGGAAGAAAGACCTGAGTTCAAATCTGAACTCCCTAGCTGTGTGACAAGTCACTAAGCCTGTTTGCCTTAGTTCCCTGGTAAATCACTCCAGTGTCTTTGCCATGAAAACCCATGTGGGATTATGATGAGTTGGACATGACTGAACAACAATTACGTATAATGCACTGGAAAGTAATAAAATTATATAGCACTTGATCCAATCAATCAGTCAACAAGCATTTCTTAAGCAGCTACCATTTGCCAGGCAATGTGCTAGGTGCTGAGTATACAAAGACTAAAAGGAAATAGTATCTGCTTTCAAGCAGTTTATATTCTGTCTGGGGGAGATAACATATACACATATAGGCATATGCAAAATAGATACAAGGTAATTTGGGGAGGGAGCATCACATAGAAACTGAGCCTTGAAGTGAATTAGTCATTTTGAGAGATGGTAGTCAAAAATGAGTGCATTTCAGGCATTGGGCACAGCTGGTGCAAAGACCTGGGGGTGGGATGTGGAGTGCCTTATGTAAGGAACAGTGAGAAGACCAGGTTTATTGGATTGTAGTGTGTTCAGAGGGAGGCTATAAGAGTGGCAAAGTAGTTTGGAATCTGATTGTGAAGGGTTTTAAATGACAGACAGAGGAGATTGTATTTGATCCAAGAGTTAATAAGAAACCACTAGAGTTTACTGCTTAGGAGATCAACGTGGTCAGAACTTTAGGAAAATCATTTTGGGATCTGTGCAGAGAATGGAATGGGTCAGCTTGAGGCAGGGAAACCAATTAGGAAGCTATTAAAACAGTTCTGGTAGGAAGTGGGTGATGAGAGCTGAACTAGGGTGCTGGATGTCTGAGCAGAGAGGAGGCAGATGGGAAAGATCTGGTGGAGAGAGAAACAATAAGATGGGATGGCTGATTGGAGATGTGAGGTCATGAGGAGCTGAGGATGATGACTTTGAGGCTGCCAGCCTGCATGACTGGCACCCCTTGAACTCAGGATGATGGTACCCCTAGACAAAAACAGGGAAACTTGGAAGAGAAACTGGACATTCTAGATACATGGAGTTTGAGATACAATCAGGACATACAGTTCAAAATACTCAGTAGGCAGGTAGTAATGTGGGAATGGAGTTCAGGAGAGAATAGGGTTAGAAATAGAGATCTGTGAGTGATCAAGACAGAGATAATAATTAAACCCATAGGAGATGCTAATATCAACAAAACAAGAAGTATAACGAGAGGAGAGAAGTGGGACCAATGCAGAGCCTTGGCATTCACAGATATGGATGATCGGCAAAGGAGATCAAGGGGTCAGGTAAAAGGAGAACCAAGAAAGAACAGGGTGACAATGACCCAGAAAGCTGAGTGTACAGGAGGATAGTCAACAATACAACATACTTTGGAGGTCGAGAGTGAGGAGAACTGAGAAACTACCATCCCATTTGGTAATTACAACACTGGTAGCTTTGGAGAGAGCAGGTGCAGATAAGCTTGGAAACCAGATTACAAATGGCTGGGAAATGAAAGAAGATACAGCAGAGACAAGGAGAATAAATAGCTTTTTCTGGGGGTTAGGTTGGGAGATGCAGTAGAGATGCAGGATGATAGTTTGAGGGGATGGTAGGGCTTAGTGCTAGTTGTTTGGAGGATGGGTGCTACAGAGTGAGGAAGACTCTTCTTCCTGAGTTCATATCTGGTCTCAGACACTTACTAGCTTTGTGACCCTGGGTAAGTGCCTTAACTCTCTTTGCCTCAATTTCTCATCTGTCAAATGAACTGGAGAAGGGCATAACAAACCTCTCCAGTATCTTTGCCAAGGAAACCCCAAATGGGGTCATGAAGAGTCAGACATAACTGACAACAACTTTTGAGGATGTGGGAAACTTGAACATTTTTAGGTACCTGGGAAGAAGCCAGTAAAAAGGGAAAGATTGAAGAGAGGGAAAAGGGGATGATTGGATAGTAACGAGCATTTTACATACACAAATCTCATTTGATCCTTAAAACAACAATATGAGGTTGGGAGTACAAATATTATTATTCTCATTTCACTCCAGAGGACTTTGAGACTCAAAAACATTAAGTAACTTACCTAAGGTCACATACCAAGTAAATGACAGAGTCAGAGCTTGAAATCTGGGTCTGGTTTTTTTTAGGCAGTTGAGGTTAAGTGACTTGCTCAAGGTCATACAGTTAGTAAGTATCTGAGGCTGATTTTGAACTCAGATACTCTTGACTCCAGATTCAGTCTTCTATCCACTGCTGCCTTCCCCTATTTTGAGGCAATCAAGGTTAAGTGACTTGCCCAGAGAAATCCAGTTCTTTCTGATGTTAAGTCCAGACGCTTTTTGTTTGCTTGTTTTTTTTTTTTACCATATTGCTTACCAGGTTGTTATTGTTGTGTTTGTCCTTTCTCTCAAAGAGGACCATAACATCAGGGAAATGATGACATGACTTTGATTTGAGTGAGGGAGGGCTGTGCAACGTTACCAGCTTTATTTTCTCCTCCAGAGCCATCTGGGTCCAGTGGCCAGATATTCATCAGGAGGACTGGAGATGGCCCAGGATGTATGAGGAGACCCGGGCCCTTTTAAGCTAAGGTCTTTTCAGGTTCTCACTTTGTGTGAGGTAATGTCCATTCAGTGAACAGGCCTCTTTGAGAAGATAGTCAAGGGATAGTCCCCTGAATAAAAAAGTCAAACTGGGAGAGGAAGACCCTCAGGGTTCCTGGCCAAAAGAGAAACAGTTACTATTTACCATTTACATAATTAGAAAAAGAAAGAATACATTTGGGTATGGAAGTGTTGGTGAGAGTAACAGCTTAAGGAAAGGGGAATGTGTAAAAATTGTGTGACTCCTCCTGCTATGTACTCTTATGTACAACTCAAATATCGTAAGAACAGAGAAGGCCAGAAATGTTGTCTATGGGTCTCTGGATGTACCAAGAAGAAAGTCAGTATAATTTTAGTACAAGAAACAAAGCTGAATATTTTTTATCAGAGATCTGTGATTTCATCATCCTGGTACCTTGGATATCATAACATTGGGAAAGTTAATCCACTTAGCTTTGTTATTTCTCTGGAGCTGCTGGGTCCAAGGGTGAATGAGTCCATCCTCACCTCAGCCCCTCTATATATAGCCAGTACCAGACCATTCTTCATCCTATCTGGCCACCAGGGGCTTGTCATCAAGGTGCATCTTGCCCGGCAGCCAGCTTTCTAGCTGTATTGAGTCTGCTCTGGCTCACTTTCCTAGAGCCAAGCAGGCTACATTCCCATCCATCCTCAGAGTCCTAGGGGGACTCTAATAAGGTGGGGGTGTATGTTTCTTTTCTAATCCTATCATCTCAAGTACCCATGGCTGTGTTCTCCCACTTTTAGGTGCCACTGAGTAGTGCTCCAGTTCCATTTAACCAATGAATATCAATTAGCCTTTATAAAGAGATACTTGGAAGACACAGCAAAAACAAAAGTACAAACATCCCCCACCACCATCACCCCTATCTCCAGGAACATTCTCCTCTATCACATATTTGTTTCTTGGGAAAGTGAGTTCCTACACGAATTGGTCCCTCCAAGTTCTTGTGTAGAAGCGTCATGATTACCAGAGGAGTCCTTAAGGTCATTCTTCAAAATCATTTCTTGTTCCTCAAGTCATTCATAGTAATCTGGCTACAAAACATGGATGCTGGGGCACAGGCATGCCCATCTTCCCTTTGCCTAAAGTGAAAACACAAAAGTTAACATAAGTAAAGAACCCAATGCTGTATACAGAGGGCCACGCAACGGCCTCAGTGGGGAGGGACCAAGACTTTTTCCATTCTAGTATTGGCTTTCATCAGATGTTGTCAGGGAAGGAATGAAAAGATCCACTAAGTACACAGCTGAAGAGAAAAGATGTAAAAAGACTAGGCTCTAGTAATATTCAAT
The DNA here is from genome assembly GCF_011100635.1 of Trichosurus vulpecula. NCBI lineage: Eukaryota > Metazoa > Chordata > Mammalia > Diprotodontia > Phalangeridae > Trichosurus > Trichosurus vulpecula. The sequence continues at coordinate 394,447,669 of NC_050576.1, read as the reverse complement.
CGAACAAGGCTTCTCCTAAATGTACGGTTAGCAGAATGGAACCATAACAGATGTCTATGTGTACTTTCATTATACATCATTAAGACTGTCCTTGGAGCAGGTTCCTTAGTCTCTCTGTGCATTAGCATTATACTGATGCAGTTCTGATCATGCCAGACTTCTTACCCAGGGGATAATAGTCAAGCCAACACTATCATTGCTACTGGAAAGAGCGTGCCACTCTATTGCCCCATGGCTTCAATCACTATTCCTGTGACTGCCTAGGTAGAATGTCAGGTCCTTGAGTGCAGGGACTGTTTAATTTTGGACCTTGTATCTCAGGACATAGCACAATGCACAACACATAACAATTATTTAATAAATGCTGATACTTAATAAAATGCTTCCTTCCTTCTATTACCAATTACTGGTGTGTGTTGTATTCTACTAATAGAATGCAAACTCCTTGAGGGTAGGGCCTGTTATCACTTTTGCATTTGGATCTCCAGTGGCTAGTATAGTGCCTGGCACATAGTTTGCTAGAAACAGAAGCAAATTCTCTCTTGTGTCATCATCTCTCCATAGCTTAGTTAAGTAGTTTATTGAGTTGTTAAGATTAAAAAAAAAACACAAGCTGTCACTTTATGGTAAACTCTCTGAAGACTGAGCCCCTCTGAATTTAGTTAGGCTGGTCTTCCAATAACATGTACATAGTCTATACTAAGAAGGCCTATACTCCAAACTGATCCATTTTGATAGGACCTGGCAGAGGTTAAAAACATGAAAAAAATTTTATTGCAACTGTAAATACTGGTTTGGGGGACTTTTCATATTGATTAATAGAGGAAGAAAGTGATATAGGCACAAGATCTATGCTTAACACAGAATGCAGATGTTTGAAAGATACATGAACTCTGAGTAGGGGGATCTATGATGGTGGCTGTAGACTATGGATGAGAAAAGATCAAATTTACTAATGTAGAAGCTTCTATTCCCCCACCCCCCAAAAAGGAATGTGGAAAGGAAAAATTGTTTAAGGCTATGACTCCCCTAAAGTCCTCAGCATCATGGAGTGGAGGTGACCCTGGCTTCAAGTCCTAGCAAGGTTAAAGGGTCTGAGTATGGCCCTCATGATGACTTGTATGTCTCTCCTTCTAAGACCAGCCTGAAGTTCAGGGAGGCTGGTTGTGAGAGCTTTGGCCACTAGTTTTATTTGTTCTTTTGTCCAAAAGCAATTCATGCCAATCATATACTAAGTCATACGTGGGGTTGTGATCTGTAGTAGTGAAAGGAGACCCACATGGATGAGATCATAGATCCTCCAAGTGTTGAAACTGAATTATAGTTCTTTTCCTGCTATAGAGCAGACTTATTTTGCATTTGGGAAAAGGAGATAAGTCTGGATGTAAACAAAAAGTGACCCATGAAAACCATATTTAGAATCCATTGCAAAAAAAAAAAACAACAACCAGGAATCAAGGGTGTTTATTTTGTGATACATATGCCCGATGTCTGCCATCAGACTCTGTTCTTTAATGACCAGAAATCTGGATTAAACTCAGCTATTACAATTCAGACAGGCAGCTACAGGATGGAACTGACCACAGCTTTCATCATTGTCTACCTGTCTGGTTCTTATGTCTGCATGTGTGGGCCCTGGGACAGTACCAGCCATCACTCCAACTGACACAGATGCTCAGCCACTAAATCCATGTATCACTTGGAAGGCATGGGAGGAGGACACCCAGTTGAACTGTAACTAGAGACACTTTATAGGCCAATGCAAGCATCAAAAAAGAACCACAGGACACAATGTACATTAGAAGGAGAGAATTTAAAAAAAAACCAATGCTGGGGTAGCCACTGCCAGGGAAAGAAGTAAGGTGAAGTCAGGGCAAGCAGAAAACATACTGAGAACTTCCTGTTCTACCTAATTATTCTTGCTAAGTGCTAACCCCAGGCTTTTCTGTCTTTTGAAGGAAAACAAGAATTATCAATGCTTTCTGAATTTTGATGCTCTGGAATAAAGCCCTGGTTGATCCACCCTAGTTATGGTTATGGATCTAGAAATCAAAATTGTATGCATTACAATTGTATAGATCCTCTCATACTCAATTATTTTCTCTCCTATATTTTCTCAGGTCTTGCAACAAGTTCTCACCATCATATATAAACTGCTTTGATTCCAGATACATTAGTCCCTTTCCTGTTATTTAGCTCCTCTGAATGCCCTTTTAGAAGTGCTAGGGCCATGCATTGTCACTTGTTTTTAGTTGTTTACAGAACTTCAATATGAGAGGGGCGTTGCAAGGACTCCTTCCTTATACAGCACAATCAGTTAAACCAGTAAGCATTTATTAACTATCTACTCTGTACCAGGCATTGTGCTATTCACTAGATAAACAAAGATAAAAATGAAACAGCCTCTGCCCTCAAGGAGCTTATATTCTAAAAGAGAATCTAAGTGCCTCACAAGGAGGCACTGACTCCCTGGGTAATCTTCCTCCTTCGTGCCACGCAGTGTCTAGTGCTCTTTATTACACTGACATTTGGATCTACTTCCCTAAAATAGAGAATATGGCACAAGACAGTAAAGCTGATCAGATGTACAAAAGAAATACAGGAGGTTATGAAATCTGCAGTGCAAGATGCTATTTTTTTGTATTAAGCTATAGTGATAGCCTACATTAATTTCTCAAAATCTGTTTGAGTTGGCAGAGGTTTGTGGAAGATGAACAAGTTCCTTTTGGAATAGAAAATTTAAAAGACAATAAAGGGAATAATGAAGGATGTGAGTTGGCTTAGTACAATGGAAATAGCACTGGATTTGGAGTCAGAGAATCCATATTCAGATCTCAGCTCTGCCACTTGCTATCTGTGTGTTCTTGGGCAGTAAGTGACCTCAATTTGCTCATCTGTTAAGTTAGAGAGGTGGACTAAAACAGAATCTAAGGTCCCTTCCAGGTTTAAATTTAGGATCCTCAGATCCCCAATTTGCTATCCTCTTTCAAGATAGCAGATTGGTGTTAGGCAGGGGTGTGCTGGATCCAGCTAATATGGGCTAATAAGAGCCATATGTTAAATTTTCAGTGTGAGTAGTTATGCTTTGGAAATTTGCAAATGTTACAAATCAGGGTTTCATTTTATCCTTGTTGATTATCTACACTTAGGAAAATTATGGAGAAAGAGTTAATAATTTATATTAAACTTAAACTTGTATTGTATATACATTACCCCCATACAGAGCCAGTTGTTAAATATTTACCAACATGTCACTGGTAATGGCCAAGCTTAAAAATAATTCAGCATGTGAAGAAATTTTGATTTTGTCAGTGGGTCAAGATAGACTTCCATTCATCTATGGTTTATTAGACAGTATTAGAAAGTTACGTGGTAATTTTATAGGTTAAGTGGGGCTCATGATCACTAACTAAAAAGTTTCAGAGGTGGAATTGCAACCCAAGTCTTCCTAAGTATATCACACTAGCCACTATACCATATTGCCCCCCCCATCTATCTGTTTGTGTCTTACCTCTCCATATTTAAAAGCAACCAGTACTACTGTGCTATAAGAAATGATGAGCTTGATGATCTTAGAAAAACATCAGAAGACTTGCATGAAATAATGAAGAGCAAAATGAACAGAATGAAGACAATGTTGTATTCAGTAACAACAATGCAGCTTTGAGTGACTAAGTCATTTTGACTATTATAAATAACCAAATCAACCACAAAAGACATATGAAGGACATATTTGCATCCAGAGAAAGAACTGATAAGTAGAAGTAGGTATAGAGTGGTTTTACACACACACACACACACACACACACACACACACACACACACACACACATTTGTGTCTAATGGTAGACATCTCTAGAGTGGGGGGAGGGAAGGAAAAAAGTTCCATGATAACTTTATTATGTTTTAAAAGGAATAGCAAGATATAATAGTTTTATAGTTTCATGTACAATTTTCTTTTTTTCCTATTCTAGCATGTTATGGAAATACATGTTTTATTTCTTAAGTTTAGGATAAAATAAATTAAAAAAATAAATAAAAGCAACAAATCCCCTCTCCCTCCCTCCCTAGGAATTAAAGGAAAAAGACATAGAAGATGAAAATAGATATTTTAAGGAGTAGAAAAGTATTTAATGGAGCTCTACCATAGAGAGCAAATACAAAGGTAAAGAGACTTAGAAAGAAGTGAAAATCAAAGAAGAAATGAGAGAAGTTTGTATAAATAGAGTAAAGATCAAGAAAAGGCCAAAGATAAAGGCACTACCTATAGACCCTATAAACTTATATAAAGAAGAAAGGAAAGGAGAGTGGTGAGCTGAAGAGAGAAAAGGGATTAAGATGGCATGAAGTAAGAAACTGTGGCTAATTGAGGAGTTCACTGTGGAGCTCTTTTAAAAGCAAGAAGAGGTATGATGGGGACAATGATATGAACTAGAGCTGGGTTGCTGGGGACAACCAAAAGATAAGAAAAAAGTGCTTTCCCAGTAGACAAATAGCTCCAGAAGTGGGCAGTGGCTCGTTGAAGAGGAGAAGGGCCTGAGCTTACTGGTTTCCTTTTTGTGGTCTACAAACTTTTTGATGACCACTGGAGCTGACCTTTGGCTGTTGTTTTCAGTGACATGAGGAAGAAAGGTGAAAGGCCAGTATAACGAAACAAGGATTATTAACAATAGTATGTAAACAATGAGAGAGATGATAAGAGGAACTGGAGGCCCCTGAGGGTACCAAACACAGCAGGAATGTTACTCCAAATCTGTTAAGAATAGCTGAGGGCATGATTCAGAAGGGACAGTGGTTTGTTTTGGAAAGCAAGGGATGGGAATTCGTTCATTCTTTGATGAACATAAGAGAAATCATGTAAGATGTCAATGACAAAGGTGGAAAGGATGCTTATTATACTCAGATTAAGGGGAGAAAAGCTTTTGATCAGATGAACAATAACTTTTTAGAGGCAAGGTGGGATGGGGGCATAGTGGTATGGTGAATAGTGTGAGACTTGGAATCAAGAAGACCTAAGTTTGAATCGTCTCCCTGATATTTACTAGATGTGTGACTCTGGGTAAGTCACACAACCTCTCTCAGCCTCAGTTTCCTCTTGAATGAATGAATGGGTAAATAAAATATTTATTAAGCACTTACTATAGGCAAAGCATTATGCTAATTAATGGGAATACAAGGAGAAGAGCAAGCTCTCAAGGAGCTAATATCCTAATGAGGGAGATAACACATATGGAAGGTGCCATTTGAAAGTCAGATTGGGGAGTTCCATGATCCTTAGGGGTGTTGCTGCAAAGCAGATGGCAACGCTTCTTTTTAAATGCCATCTCCACTGATAAAGTCATTATCGCTTTCTGAAGTTGAACTATTTGACATTGCCAAAGACTTTGGTGGCAAGCATTTTCTTTTCTGGGTAGTTATACTTGTATAATAGCTGTAACTACGGCACCCACAGGAGAGGCTGCCAGACTGCATCTTCATGGGGGTTGCTTCTCAGGTTGATGTTTGAGGGCACTGGACTGGAAGTATTGCTATTCCAAGGGCTCTTAGATTCAGATTCTGGGCTGCCTCCATCAGGGTCTTACATGGGGGTAATGGCTTGACTTACTTGATGCGTGCTGCCTCCTGTCTCTCCCTTGAAGCCTTACAGCTTCAGCTAGCTTACATTTGGTTGACAGCTGGTGGGGATGGCTGGCTTCTTTTTCGCAGGCATTGTTTTCCTGGATGTTGGCTGTGGGGGCTGGGCTGGAAGAAGGACTGGTAGTCCTGCTGCTTCCTGAGGCTTCTTTCTATCGGTGCAGTTAGTTAGCAGTTGTTCCTGATGGTGGTGAGGAGGAAGGTGGGACCCCTTTCCTCAGTGATTTCTCCCTTCCATACAGCTAGGTTTCAATCAGTGCAAATATGGAATCCTCTGACATGGCCACATATATTTGAATGTATACTATTTGAAGTTATAATTTCGTAAAATATGTTTTTTAATTACATTTATATAAATATGTAGTTTTTATGTAAAAAATTTGTGTAAAATATAATTGGTTCTCGTCCAATGGAAATATGTGATGCTAATTCAAATACTGTGACCAGTTTGAGGGATTTATATTCACACGACTACAGGGTGTCCCTAAAGTCCAGACACATAGGCAAAAATGCATATTTTCAAGAAATGAAATGAATGAAATTTTCAACAACATTTTATTTAATTGGAATATTCACAGACCTTAGCCCCCTTGACTTCTTTTTTTGGGCTATGCTAAAGGAGAACGTGTACTCAATGAAAATCACAGATGCAACACACTGCATCAAGTTCACGTGAATATTGCAAAGTGCATCAACCTTTGCAACACAAATGATGGAAATCATATTGAAGATGTTATTTGTTAATATTCCAATTAAATAAAATGTTGTTGAAACTTTCATTCATTTCATTTCTTGAAAAATATGCATTTTTGCCTGTGTGTCCAGACTTTAGGAACATCCTGTATGTTGTTGTTGTTCAGTCATTTCAGTCGTGACCAACTCTTTGTGACCACATTTGGCGTTTTCTTGGCAAAGATACTGGAATGGTTTGCCCTTCCCTTCTCCAGCTCATTTTACAGATAAGGAAACAGAGGCAAACAGAGTTATATGACTTGCCCAGGGTCACCCAGCTAAAGTTTGAGGACAGATTTGAACTCAGAAAGATGATTCTTCTTGACTCCAGGCCCTACGCTCTATCTAATGCCCCATGTAGCTGCTCTAGTACTACTGGGACCTATCAGTAATTGCTATGGGGACTGGACTCCAAGTAGGTCTAGGAGGCAATGCTATTCCCAAACTGTTGTGTTGTCTCTCCCTCAGAGTCTGAAGGGAGATAGTGTTCAAAGTGATGGTGCCCATGGTTTGATACATGCTGCTTCCTTTCTCTCCCTCAAGGTGTGTTACTGCTTTTGCTAGTCCTTACAATTCACTATTTTTTCAAAGGAGCCTCTTCTTTTAAAAAGGGATAATAATAGCCCGTTCCTCTATATACGCTTGTTACGAGATAATATATGTAAAGTGTTTCACCAACCTTAGAGCACTATATGTTAGCTATTATTAACTTTAAATTTTTATTGATATCCTTTGTTTTTGTATCACCTTCAATTCTGAACCTATGCATTCTCCTTTAGCTACTCGGTGAAACATCCCTTCTAACAAATATTTTTTTAAAAGAAGATAACAGAGCAATTCTACAAAACTAAAACTAGCATTTCAACTGAGTCTGGATGTATATGCAAAGAATGATGACTTTTTTAAACCAAAGGAATATGTGAAGCTATTAATATAACCAGAACTTTCAGGTGGAGAGAGAGAGAGAGAGACAGAGAGAGAGAGAGAGACAGAGAGAGAGAGAGACAGAGAGAGGGAAAGAGAGATAGAGAAAGAAATTGAACTGACAAAGGAAGTGAGGCAAGGCTACCCAAGTGTGCGGTCCATTGACATTCTCCCAATACTAACTATTTCTCACATTTCTGCAGTGCTTTAAGGTTTCCAAAGCACTTTCACCACCTTGACCCTGTCATGTAGGTAATGCATCTTTTTTCCTGTCTCCATTATGATCTGAGGATCAGATCAGTGAAGTGATTTAACCCAGGGCCAAAGAGCCAGTAGACAACAGGGCCAGAATTCCAATCTAGGCCTCTTGGGCCAAGGCCAGTGGTCTTTCTGGTACACTGCTGCTTCTCATCAAAAAAGACTAATCAAAATCTAGGGAAGTGGAGTGTAAAGATTAAACTGAGCCAGTGATATACAAGCCGAGTCCAGTTATGTCTTATCCCAATGACATCATTCTGGCAACAACAGAAGAGTCATTATGTCAGAGAAGCTCGGGCAAGAGTCAGCAAAGAAAATGGGAAGCTATAAACATGGGAGATAAGAGAAATACAATACTATTGAAGATGTAAAGCGGGCAAAGAGCCTGTGGGAATTCTTGGCCTATACTTCTGTAAGAGAAAAGGTTGCGAAAATACACAGGGAGGTGAAAATGAAGGCAGTGGAAAAGAAGAAACATGTAAGGAAGTCAAAAGTTATTAGAGAGGCAATCAGTCAGTTAGAATTTATTATGAGCCTGCTATGTACCAGGCATTGTGTTAAGTACTGGAGATACAAAGAAAGGCAAAAAACAGTCTATTCTCAAAGAATTCACAGTCTAATAGAGAAGATGATGTGCAAACAGTTATGTGCAAATAAGACAGAGATGGGATAAATTGGGAGTAGTCAGAGGAAAGGCACTAAGGTTAAGAAGGACTGGGAAAAGTTTCTTGCAGAAGGTGTAACTTTGGTTGAGACTGGATGGAAGCCATGGCAACTAGGGGGGTGAGGTGAAGAGGCTGAGAGTTCCAGGAATAGGAGTGAGCCAGTGAAAAAGCTCAAAGTTGGGAAATGGAGTACTTTGTTTGGGGAACAGCAAAGATCCAGTATCATTGGATCAAAGAGTACTTGGAGGAGAGTAAGTTGTGAGAAGACTGGCAAGGTAGGCAAGGACAAAGTTATGAAGGGCTTTAAAAGTTAAACAGTGGATTTTATGTTTGATCCTAGGAGCAATAGGGAACCACTGTAGTTTATTGAAGAGGGGGATAGTTCATTGAATAGGTAGCTAGGTAGAACAGTGGATAGAGCACCAGGGCTGGAGTCAGGAAGACCTGAGTTCACATCTGGCCTCAGACACTTGTTAGCTGTGTGACCTTGGGCAAATTACTCAACTCTGTTTGCCTCAATTTCCTCATCTATAAAATGAGCTGGAGAAGGAAATGACAAACCAGTCCAGTGTCTTTGTCCAGAAAACCCCAAATGGAGTCATGAAGAGGTGAACATGACTGAAATGACTAAACAACAACAGCAAAACCCTAGGCAAGTCACTTAACCACTTTTTGCCTCAGTTTCCTCATCTGCAAGATGGGGATCATCATAGCACTTACCTCCCAGGGTTATTGTGAGATTCAAATGTAATAACTGTAAAGTGTAAAATGTAATAATTGTAAAGATAATCGTAAAGTGCTTAGCAAAGTTCCTGGCACATAGTAAGGTCTATATAAATGATAACCAGTATTATTATTGTTGTGACTTGATTGTTATGCCCATTAGGAAAATCAATTTGACAGATAAACGGAAGATGGATTGGAGTGGAAAGAGGCTTGAGTCAAGGAGACAAACCGGTAGGCTATTTGCAAAAGGCTAAGGACCACTTGGGTGGTAGCAGTGTTAGAGGAGAAAATGGGATGAATTTAAGAGATGTTACAAAGGTAGGAATCACAAGACTTGGCAGCTGATTGGTTAAGGTATGGTGAGAGAGAGTGCTGGATAACACCCAAGTCAATCCTGGGTAACTGGGAAGGTGGTGGTACCCAATAAAGAAGTTAGGGAGAGGGAAGGGTTTGGGATGACCAACATTGTCAAAGGATGCAGAGAAGTCAAGGATGAGTATTGAGGGGAAAAAACCATTAGGTTTGGCAATGAAAAGAATAGAAAAAGGTCTTTCGTCAAATTTTGCCAATTTTCTGGTATGTTAAGTATCTCTCCTTCAACCAGATGTATAGTCCTAACTGTTAATGGAGACCTTCTTTACATCTCTGAAAGAACAGGGAAAACTTCATTATATGGCACCTTCGTATCTGCCACAGGAAGAAGGACTAGTCACAATGAGTATAATCCATTGATTGGAGGATGATAGATTTAGTGCTGGAAAAGACCTTAGACACAGGTCATTTTACAACCTATTCATTTTACAGATGAGGAAACTAAGTCACAGAGAGGTGAAATTACTTGTCCATGGTCACACAGCTAATGTTGAGGTAGGGTTTACACCCGGATATTCCTGACTCTATTTCCTATATTCTAACCACATTCTGTCTCTAATATTTTTGCATCCCAAATTTAAGAAGACTGAATAGGACAAACTTTTCATTCTATCTGCCCATATTCAAATACTACTGAGAAGGAATGGTCCACTTAAAAAAAACTATTATAAGAACAACTCTTACTTAAGTAACTACTGGGTGTAGAAAACTGTGCAAGATATTGGAGTGGAGAAGGAGCTTGGAGAAGGTCCTGTCCCTCGCTTCAATGACTTTACAGTCTAGAAGAGGAATGAGACATGACCATAGATAGCAATAATACATATTACATTGGACATGTACAAAACCAAGTGCTTTGTGAGTTCTGAGGGTGAAAATTATCATTGAGGGAATAAAGGAAGTCCTCATGGAGATACTAGTATTTGAGTTAGTCTTTAAAGGGAGTAGGAATTTATCAGGCAGAGAAAGGGAGTGAAGACAGTCCAGGTCTAGTGAACTGTGTGAGCAAAGGCATGCAGGTGGGAAGCATAGAACACTTTCAGGTGGCAGAGCTTCATCCTATTTGGCTAAAACATGGCATATATGGAAAAGAGTAGAATAAATCAATAAGCATTTATTAAGCCCTACTATGTGTCAGATGCTATACTAGGTACTAGGGACATAAAGACGAAAAATCAAATGATCCCTGATCTGAAGGAGATTACATTCAATTGTGGGAGACAACATGTGTTCCCATAAGTATACACAGAATAGACACATCTCAGGGGTATCAGGAAGTGCTTCATGTATAATGTGATGTTTGAGCTAATTCTTGAAGACTCATTGAGAGAGACTTTCTGAGGTGGAGGTGAAGGAATGAATTCCAGGTATGGGATCAGCCAGTGCAAAAGCATGGAGATTGGGTTCTAATGAGGGAGATAACATTAAAACAACTCTTTCATTAGACTGTGAGCTCCTTAAGGGCAAGACTGTCTTTTGCCTTTCTTTGTATCCTTACATTTAGCACATTACCTGGCATATAGGTACTTAATCAATTCACTACACCATGTTGGCTTTCATATGTATACCTTAGGATCACAGATTCAGAGCTGGAAGAGATGTCAGAGGTCATCTGGTCCAACATCCTCATTTTACAGTTGTGGAAACTGAGGCCCAAAGAGGTTAAATACCTTGCCCAAGGCGCCACAAGTAGGAAGTGACAGAGTCAGGATTTGAACTCAACTCTTCTAACTGGTATACTTTCAATTATACTGTACTGTCTCTCATACTAGACAGAGGACTCAATAACATGCTTTTTATAAACGTTTATTGGGTTGGATTGTTAGATGAATGTGAATCCACTACTTGCCCCTTAAGGTGATAAAACTGGATGAGAAGAATTAAGAAGCTAGTACAATAGGAAGTAGATTGTCAAGGCAAACTCCATGGATAGGATTTAACCTACAGTAGATTTGCAGAGTCAATACTTCCTAGTGGGGAAATAGACTTAAAATGCTGGTGGTGCATATATGTATATGTATATGTATATGTGTATGTGTATGTGTATGTATATGTATTATATGTATATGTGTATATATATTTGTTTTTTATTTTTAGTTTACAGCACTCAGTTCCACAAATTTTTGAGTTCCAAATTTTCTTCTCTCCCTCCCTCTCCTTCCCCCTTCCCCCCAATCTGGCATGTAATCAGATATAGGTTCTACATATACGTTCACATTGAACTTATTTACATGATTGTCCAGTTGTAAAGAAGAATTATAACCAATGAGATGAATCATGAGAAAGAAGAAATGAAACCCAAAAGGAAGGAAAAAAAAGAAGAGACCAATTAATTTGCCTCAATCTACATTCAGACTCCATAATTATTTCTCTGGGTATACATAGCTTTTCCCATCATGAGTCTTTTGGAGCTGTCTTTGAACCTTGCACTGATGAGAAGAGCCAAGTCTTTCAAAGTGAGTACTTACAGATACCATGTGTCTGTAATTGTGTGTAATGTTCTCCTGCTTCTGCTCTCCTCACTTGGCATCAGTTCATATAAGTCCTTCCAGGTTGTAATGAAGTTCGTCTGTTCCTCATTTCTTATTGCACAATAGTATTCCATTACATTCGTATACCCACAATTTGTTTAGCCATTCTCCAATTGATGGGCATCCCCTTGATTTCCAATTCTTTGCTACCACAAAAAGAACTGCTATAAATATTTTTGTACATATGGGTCCATTTCCCACTTGTGTTATCTCTTTTGGATATAGCCCTAGAAGTGGTATTGCTGGGTCAAAGGGTATGCACATTTTTATAGCCCTTTGGGCATAGTTCCAAATTGCCCTCCAGAATGGATGGATCAGTTCACAGCTCCACCAGCAATGTAACGGTGTTCCAATTTTCCCACATCTTCTCCAGGGTTTATCATTTTCCTGTTTTGTCATGTTAGCCAATCTGACAGGAGAGATGTGGTACCTAAGAGTTGTTTTGATTTGCATTTCTCTAATCAATAGTGATTTAGAGCATTTTTTCATATGACTATAGATATCTTTAATATCTTCCTCTGAAAACTGCCTATTCCTATCCTTTGACCATTTCTCAATTGGGGAATGACTTGTATTTCTATAAATTTGACTCAGTTCTCTGTATACTTTAGAGCTGAGGCCTTTATCAGAGACATTAGTTGTAAAGATTTTCTCAATTTTCTGCTTCCCCCCTAATCTTTGTTGCATTGGCTTTGTTTGTACAAAAACTTCTCAATTTAACATAATCAAAATTATCCATTTCGCATTTGGTAATGCTCACTTTCTCTTGTTTGGTCATGAATTCTTCCCTTCTCCATAAATCTGACAGGTAAACTATTCCTTGCTTTCTCAAATTACTTATAGTATCAGCCTTTATTCCTAAATCATGAACCCATTTTGACTTTATTTTGGTATATGGTGTAAGATGTTGGTCTATTCCTAATTTCTGCCATACTATTTTCCAGTTTTCCCAGCAGTTTTTGTAAAATAGTGAATTCTTAACCCAGAAGCTAGATTCTTTGGGTTTATCAGAGAGTAGATCACTATAATCATTTACTACTGCATCTTGAGTATCTAACCTATTCCACTGATCCACCACTCTATTTCTTAGCCAGTACCAAGTAGTTTTGATGACTGCTGCTTTACAATATGGTTTTATATCTGGTATAGCTAGGCCACCTTCCCTAGCATTTCTTTTCCTTAATTCCCTTAATATTCTTGACTTTTTGTTCTTCCAGATGAATTTTGTTTTTATTATATCCAGCTCTGTAAAATAATTTTAGTAGTTTGAATGGTGGTTTTTTTTTTACAACAGAAAAGGATCTATTGACCAAAAGGCTGTGGTAAAGAACATGGCAGTATGGGGTGTATGTGTGTGTGTGTGTGTGTGTGTGTGTGTGTGTGTGTGTGTGTGCGTGTAAGACCAAGGACCTGAAAAGGAAGTTCAGAAGAGTATTACACAAAGGAAGATTTATACTTATAAAATAGAAATTAATAATACTCAAGAACAGAGACATAAGAAAATAATTTTAAGAAGCTGTGGGAAATCAAATGAATATGAAGCAGGGATGTTAAATGGGCCATCTTAAACAACAAACTGCTCTTTAAAGTCCATATCAAGTCATGGGAGAGTAGGGATAAGACCTATGCTATAGAAGGATGTGGAAGAAGAGATTGCAAAGGTTTGACTCTGAATGAACCACAGTAAAAAGTTTTTGGAGTCATTTAGGCAAGATTGTGTGGCACAAAACATAGATGATAGATAGGTAGGTAGACAGAGTATTTTTAAGCTCTTACTATGTGTCAAACACTGTGCTAAGTGTTGGGGATAAAAATACAAATAGGGAATACAGTCCTGGCTTTCAAGTAGCTTAGATTCATAATGGGGGAAAACAACACATGATGGGAAGGTGAGAAAGGAGTGGCAAAGTATGAAGAGGGATGGGGTGTGATATGTATGAAGGCACGGTGTGGAGATGGTAAAAACTACAATATTTGAGATAAAAGGCTCTGTGAATTATCAGAGATACTGAAGTATATAAAAAATGAACTAGCTTGAAGGCACTGGGGAAAGACTGAACTAGGTAAAGGAAAAACAATAAGAATTTGAGATTATTGAGTTTACAAGAAATTGATGTGTAAGGTCTGTGGGCATTCAGTTCTGGTTTTCATTTGGTGACAGGAGAATTATAAATATTGATAATCTATAAATGCCTTTTGTATGTAAACCCATAAGAATTGAATGAGATGAGATAGGCAGGACTTTGAAAATTACAAAGCTTTATATGAGAAAAATGATATGGACGATGATGCTGCTGCTATTAAAATTAATAAAGAGCCATCATTTATTGCTGAACAGTTGGGCTATTGCCTGTTCTGTGAAACCTTGAAAGAATGTTGTCTTGTAAAACATCAGACTTGGAGATTAATGCTCCTTGGAGGACATCTGTCTCACTATCAATATCATTCTACTTGGCAAATATCAATGAGTTATTTTCTAACTTGGCAGATATCTCTATTACTGCCATAGCTATACCTAGAACTTTATATTGGACTGTGGTGTCCTTGAGTGACTCTCAGTATTCTCCTGGAAGTTCTTTCTAGAGACTCCTATGGAAAGCATCATGTCATTCCTGTAGTGATTAAACCAGGGCCCTTAACTGTTGAGAGAGAAATTATTAGAGAGGAAATTCTGAGCATGATCCACTTATTAGCAAGGCTAGTAATTGCCAATAAACAGGGTCAATGACTTCTCAGTGGCCAAAGAGCCAAATTAAGGGCCAACAGGGTCTTTTATAGTGATTAACAGGATGACAGAGCAAAATCTCCAGTAATATAAGTATGCTTTCTTCTGATTGGCTAGAAAGTAAAAACCTCTGACATCAGCTCAACATTACATCATTTGCACCTCCTTTTCTAAGAAGCCCCTTAACCATAAATGAGATTTGTGATTTTGGGAGTGGCTACAATAGCTTTGGGTAGCTAAGTGGAGCAATGGATAGAACACTGGGTTTGGAGTCAGGAAGACTCATCTTCCTGATTCACATTGTGAACCTGAGCAAGTCACTTAACCCTGTTTGCCTTAGCTTCTTCATCTGTAAAATAGGCTGGAGAAAGAATTCCCCAGAATTCCCCAGAAAACCAAAAATGGCTTCTCAGAGAGTCAGACATAACTGAAGACTACTGAACAACAATGCAACAACTTTGATTGAATCAGCTTGACCTTTAGGTTAAAGGTAGTGGGTAAAGTTACAAGTGTAACTTCAGTAATTGTGTTTCTGAAAACATCTCCTCTTGGACATTCTGGAATGGGCCTGTCCTCAGAGCAGCTCTGAAAGGAGGGGCTTTTCCTAGAAGATCTACTCCTCTGGTTCAGGTTACTTGCAAAGATTCTTAGATGTTTCTGCTACAATCTTTTGCAAAATAGACCGCAATAAAATTTAGTACACCTTCCTAAATTTGGTTTTCCAATAACCAGATCAAGCATCAGGAACCCATAATTCACCCAAAACTTCAGCAAATTTAAGGTTTTACATCTCACCTGCTGTTACCTGATCATTGTACCTCATATGGACATGGCTATCAACAAGCTAAACAGAGAATTTTAAAAAGGGAGCCATGAGAACCTGACTTGGAAGATGAGCCATTCTGGGTAAAGATCGATATTTGTCAGAGATTTGTAAGCTAGGGCACATAAAAGGAAAACCTTCAGTTTTCCTACTTATAACTGCCCAGTGATATCAAGTTATTATGCTACTGGGAAGTAAAAAACTAAAAATTTTAAAATATCACAGAAGACAGGGTTCTGAAACTTCAAGTTAAGCTTTAAAGAGCAATCTTCCACTCCATTAAATTTTGAAAATTTTTATATTATGTCTTTATCTTACATCCTTATCTAAATCTAATTCCCCCTTTTAGGAGGATATTATCACTATAGCAGTTTGAAAAAATGAGATATTTCAAAAACCTGTTCTTATACATGAACACACAATTCTTAAGACAAGCTCAAAAGAAAAAAAACTCTTTTATTTAGTTGGTTGGGATATGGAATTTATATTACCTACTGGCCTCTTAGTGTTTTTAATATGAGCCTGCAGCAACTCAGATGTCTTTGCGTTCAGTACTTAATAAAAGTTTATCCCAAATGGCCAATTAATTTTAAGGGCAATGATTTCCTCCTTAGAAGGAAATTATCCCTATATTATGAAGCACAGTGGGATACATATAGTGCCAATTAGTGATATATAAGCCAAAGAACCACCATCAGAGGCAACATTTTGTAAGGTATGTTAGTTAAATGCCTAACAGCCATTACTTGGTGATATAAACCCTGGGAAGGAGTGGGCTACCTGCAGGAGTTCCCAGAGCCCAGAGGCATTGTAGACAAAGGAAAAGGAGTCTTCAGGAATCTCCAGGGACAAAGAGCCAACAGGGAAGCATGAAATAGTGGTACAATAACAGGAGATTTTGGCATAAAGAGAAAAGAGTGTTTTACTGAGAGGGGATCAACAGTGACCCTAGCAAGTATACGGCCAGCAGAAGAACTTATAATACTCAGATATTTCAATTTTAATTGATATATTAGTAGATTTTGTACTAGTACAAATGGGTACTATATATTACCTGCCTTGAGCATACAAATTTTCTAGGAAAGGAAAAAGGAGGGGCATAGTTATGACAATATCAAGACTCAAGGGCACCAGCCTCAAAGACACACACTGACTTGACATAAGCCATAACATGGAAAAATTCTTAGCTCTGTTTGATTCCTAGGCATGAGTTCCATGTTTATTCACAGGATATCACAGCCAGGTTCAGAATTAACCAGGTGGGAAAATTTCCCGTTTAGAAAGAACATAGCATGATAGGAAAGCAGTCAAGAAGATCCTACCTTCACCCATGCCAACGTTATCCTCTCAACTTTCCCCAGGGAGAAACATCCAGCAGTTCACAGATTGCAGCACAGAGAAGGTCCCTTGAATGTCGGCTTATTTGTTTAATAAAACTTTAGACAAATCATCCAAAGGACCCCATTGTAAGTTGTTTTTATCTATAACCCTAAGGAAAACATTAGAGCAGGGCTTTGGCTTGCTTTGCTTTGCTTCGCTTTTTCCGAGGGAAGAAAGTATAGTTTATAGGGATGAACTCCTCCCAAATATGTTCTGATTCTTCCAAGATAAGTCTCACATATGCTTCATCCTCTACAACCAAAATATTCTCTTTATTGTTCTGAATTACTTGTGTGGTCCAGTTGAGAAAGCCGGTAATAAGCATCTTCTTATCTACGATAGTAAATTTGTGATGCAGGTAGCCAGTACCTTGATCATGATGTACCGGAAACTTGCCTTGTGGAGGCAGTGGATCTGGGAGCCACTGGGGGCCATGTAGTAGTAACCGTGTGGATACAGATGCCCTGCTGGTGCAGCAGGTGCATGGTATGACTCACCTTGGGGTGGGAAAAGGTGAACAGGCAGAACTTGAGGCTGCTGTGTGCCAACGGCATGTACTACAGAAGGCAGCTAAGGGAGCTCTCCCCTTGTGGGAGTGGGCACAGGCAACTTGAGCCTACCACCCCCACAGCCATGCCAGGAGACCTCCAAAAACAATTTACAGTCATATGAAAAAATGCTCTAAATCATTATTGATTAGAGAAGTGCAAATTAAAACAACCTTGAGATATCATTTTACACCTGCCAGATTGGCTAAAATGATAGAAAGGGAAAGTGACAAATGTTGGAGGGATGTGGAAAAATTGGGACACTAATTCATTGTTGGTGGAATTGTGAACTGATTGATCCAAACATTTTGGACAGCAATCTGGAAGTATACCCAATGAGTTATTAAACTACCGATACCCTTTGACCCAGCAATACCACTGCTTGGTTTGTTTCCAAAGATAACTAGGGGAAAAGGAAAAGAACCTATACGTTCAAAAAATATTTATAGCACCTTTCTTTGCGGTGGCAAAGAACTAGAAATTGCAGGGATGCTCATCAGTTGGAGAATGGCTGAAGAAGTTGTAGTATATGATTCTGATGGAATACTAGTGTGTCATAAGAAAGGATGAGCTCAATGGTTTTAGAAAAAACATGGAAAGACTTGAGCAAAGTAATGAAAAGTGAAAAGAATAGAACCAATAGAACATTGTGTACAGTAACAGCAATATTGTTTTAAGAACATCTTTGAGTGAATAAGTTATTTTTGCTATTATAAATACCCAAATTCACTATAAAGCACATATGAAGAAAGACACTGAATGCATCTAGAGAAAGAACTGATAAATAGGAAGTATGTAATAATTACATATACATATACCTATTTGTATCTAAAAGTAGCCATCTCTAGAGTTGGGGGGTGGGGAGGGAAGATTTACAATTTCAAATGCAATCATCTTTTTTTATTCTACTATATTATGGAAACACTTGTTTTTTCCCCCATAAATTAAAAAAAAATAACACTTCAGACAACCATACCTGAAAACAAACTCAGAATAATATAAAATTACAGTCCCAAGAGATTTTACCTTAAATGGCAAAATTTCTCTAATCACACAGCTTAGGGCTAGGATATCATTGTAATAATAATTAACAATTTATGTATATAAAGTCATTTCATTTGTCCATATATAAAAATTAAGAATAATCACATTCTGAACACATACAGTGAATACATAGTTGACTCAAAAACCTCATAAAAATGCTGACTATTGTAAATCTCCAGAGCAATAGATATTTGTACTGCCTATTAACCTCAAAGGCAAAACAAAATATTTCAATGTAAAGTCTATTGTTACTAAGTTGGTTCAAATATGTTACTTTGATACATACTATTTTTATTAACATGTACAATTTCATAATTTTTCATAACCAAATAATCTATCAGATAAAATTTACTCTTTAGTGTTAGAGAATCTAGTAAGTTTTCTCCCTCTGCCTGGGAGTGTGTAAGAGCAAAGCAGGGTGGGACTTTTTGTTGTCTTTTGTTTTGGAGTGCTTCTCAGCACTAAGCCAATCAAGGGCCTTTGAGTCTTACCTTTGTTTCAGTCAAGAGTCTTTGATTGAATTGGGAGTCTTTGATGACCTGCTTAAGTCACAGGAAGGCTTAGGTCACATGGGTTTGAGTCGCATGGTTGTGATGCCCTCTGACCCTGAAGAAGTGTACATATACTTTAAGGCAGTGTTGGGATTCAAATGAATTAATAACCAGCTCTCCACAGAACTGAGCCGAGGTGCCACCCCTGCCACTGACGTGGTGGGCGCAGGCTCTGCCTCCGCTAACCACCGGTTCACCAAACTAACTTAACATTAGGTACCAGTTCTACTGAACCAGCTCGAACCAGCTGAATCCCACCACTGCTCTGAGGTTAGCATTTTGTCTGGGGCTGACTCATTGGAAGAGTGTCATGTGATTTGACCAGATGAGACTCTGTGTAGCCATTGGAGCCTCCCCCCATCCAGTTTTGAAAAACCCAGATGTTGGTGCTTCTCTCTCTGGTAACTATATATGCAATATCTTAGACAGACAGCTAGAAGCCTATCTGCTGATTTGTGTTATTTTGCTCTTTTTATATAATTTCTGCTTGTAATTTCTGTTTGTGTTTTCTCTGAAGTTCAGGGTGCTGATTTTTCCCCTGAACTAAGTGAATGATATATGTATGTTTAAAGTAAGATTGTTAACCCCTTAAAGTTGCTTTCCTTACAAAAGCAGATCAAAGAACCTATGCTAGCAGCCCTCCTGTGTGCTGGTGTTACTGGCCTTACACAGCCACAGTAGCTGCAAGTAACATTGTTGTTATGGAGTGGTCCTAGCTTTTCAAATACCAGCAGGAGGTCAGTAGAGCTGATAAGATCTTATTGTTCTTCCCCAGGAGAAAGCCCCAAGGAACCCACAGATAAGGATAATTTAAAGAGGACTTTTTTACTTTCTTCTCCCAACAGTAAGTTATTATTATCCATTTTAAAGCAAAATATATCCAGTTAAATATTTAATAGTTTTAAAATGGTTTGACCACATTCTCTTAACAGCTCAGTTTATAATCTAAAAACAGTTAGATTAAAAGAGAAGTTATTTTTCTAACAGCATTTCCAATACAAAAGTTTACCAAGTTTCATAATGAGATATTTTAGAAACACAATAACATACATGATATCATGTATTTGAAACATGAAACTAAACTTATAATTAGTCAGATGACATCAATTCAATCGAATGAATTTCCAACTTGTCTTACACAGAAAATCATTCATCCAGTCACTTTTGGTATTTTGTACTAATCACATCTAAAATCTAGCATAGAATAATCCTGTGTGGAGTAATTAAATTCAATCATATAAATAAATAAATAAAGATAACATTAATGACAATAGTTAATATTTACATAGTACTTATCACAGGCCATGCACTGTGTTAAACACTTCACAGTTATGTGATCCTCACAACAGCCCTGGGGAGGTGGGTGCTATTCTTCCCTTCACAAATTAGGGAACTGAAGTAAGCAGAGGTAATGCAACTTGCTTTAAGGTCACACAGCTAATAAATTTCTGAGACTGGATTTTAACTCAGGTTTTCTGATCCATGTACTTTCCAGCTTAATGCCTTAATGTCAAATAGAAAATATGATTTGCATTAAGTTCTGATTTACTACAATTACTCTAATAGGAAGACATATCTCACTGTAAGACCACATTATGATTTAGTTTCAGAACGAATTTTGACCAAATCAAATCTGGATTTATAACCACTAATGGTAACATTTAAAATCTCAGTTTTCCCTAGGGCCCATTGTTTCCAGTTAGCTCAGATGAAAAATTTTCATGGTGACACTTTTTTTCCTTTCCTTTTTTCTTTAAGATCACTCAAAGAGCCAAATCAATTATTTTTGTTTCCTCGACCTAATTCTACCCAGATACTTTAAGGGGTTGGATAAAGGGGGCATTTCCCTTACATTGGAGGCTTTTTAGTTGTAATCCTAGGAAGGCGGAAGAGGACAGGTCACACACACACACACACACACACACACACAAACCTGAAGCTTATTTTTTTTACAAAGGCCATTAGCATAATTAGTTACACCAGACCAAAGAAAACAATATCTTCTTTAGCAGTCATTTAGTTAATGAGGGTTTGTTAAGCTCTTACTAAGTGTCTTGGGAAGTTTGGTGGCACAGTGGAGTCAAGAAGACTCATCTTCCTGAATTCAAATCTGGCCTCAAATGCTTACTAGCTGTGTGACCCTGGGCAAGTCACTTAACCCTGTTTGCCTCAGTTTCCTCACCTAAAATGAACTGGGGAAGGAAATGACAAACCACTCCAGTATCTTGGCCAAGAAAACCCCAAATGGTGTTCTGAAGAGTCAGATAGTCGAAACAGAAGTGTTGTATCAGATATGATAAAGAGAAGGGTTGAGTTCTTGGACCTGTTCAAAGTCCTAGGAGTTTTCTTTTGTAATCTTAAACTGATGGGGAGAAGAGAGATACTGAAGAAGACATTCAGTGCTTGCCAAAGAGGCATTTCTAAAAATTTGATCAAGCTTTCCCAAACCTCTCTCCCAACTCTAAATCCCTCCCTTCATGTTAACCTCAACTCACATGATTTTACCTTTCTTTAGTATTTTACCTATTCTCATCCTTATTTGTTTAAATTTTTTTTGGAAATTATAAGTTGAATTTATTATATACTTAGAAGGAAAAGCAAACAGCATTCATAAATTCATGTATCTTTCTCTTTTTCTCTTCTACCACATATGTGGAAATGCTCATTTTTTCATGTTTGCTAAGTTCAGAATAATACAATTAATTTTCTTTAATGATGAATGTAATACACAGAAGCATGGGAAGATATACGAACTGATACACAGTGAAGTAAGCAGGACTAGGAAAGCAATATATACAATGATCATGATATTGTAAATAGAAAAAAACAACAATAATAAAACAATCAAAACTGTATCAAAACTGGGAAATATAATGACCAATCTTAGCTCCAAAGAAGAGAGATGAAGAGGACACCTGCAACAGCTTCTTTAATGATGGAGGGGAGGGCAGATGGGGGTGGAGGTAATAAAAAACAAACACTTTGGAAAGGGGACAGGGTCAAGGGAGAAAATTCAATAAAGGGGGATGGGTTGGGAAGGAGCAAAATATAGTTAGTCTTTCACATTGTGAGTATTGTGGAAGGGTTATACATAATGATACACATGTGGCCTATGTTGAATTGCTTGACTTCATAGGGAGGGTGGGTGGGAAGGGAAGAGGGGAGAGAATTTGGAACTCAAAGTTTTAAAAACAGATGTTCAAAAACAAAAAAAAGTTTTTGCATGCAACTAGAAAATAAGATACACAGGCAATGGGGCCTAGAAATTTATCTTGCCCTACAAGAAAGGAAGGGAAAAGGGGATGGGAGGGGAGTGGGCTGACAGAAGGGAGGGCTGAATGGGGAACAGGGCAACCAGAATATATGTCATCTTGGAGTAGGGGGGGAGGGTAGAAATGGGGAGAAAATTTGTAATTCAAACTCTTGTGAAAATCAATGCTGAAAACTAAATATGTTAAATAAATAAATTTAATAAAAAAATAAAAAAAAGTGTTGGGGGACCATGAATATTAGAACACACTGCATATGATGTCAGAATTTTTCAATGTGCTGCTGAACTTTTTCCCCCTCTTTTTATTTTTGTAAGAGATGGCTCCCTGGAAAGTGGAGGAGGAGAGGATACTTTGAGGAATATAGGTGATGTAAAAACAAAAGGTAGCAGTAAAGATTTTTTTACAATCAAGTTAGAATTTTTAGCAGTTTTTTCTTTCATTTTATTTTTATTTTTAAACTTTTTTCTCTTCCTCATACATAAAGTCCTTTGAAATCACTTCAAGTAGAATGATACATCCCTCAACCTCCAAGGAGGAGGGATTTGTGAATGTTTGTTCTTACTCTTTCTGTTACAATAAAGACCTTCAAAAATGCACCTACATTATTTCTCCTATACTCCGAAGCCATCACTTCTCTGACTTTCTTCTACCTCCTGAATTTCTTATCCCTCACTCCCTTCATTCTCACTGTGTCAGACAACACCCTTCTTACTTATGATGATTTTCAATTTGGGTGGCTTGTATTTTATAGCTCTGTGGCCATGTGGGTATAGGCAAGCGATATACAACTGCAATCCCAGTTTGATGTCATAGATATTTGTGGGAGAGTTCTAAGTTCATGAGAATTTTAAACCTCTCATATATTTTTTCTTCCTGATTTATCCACAGATGTCCCACTCTTTAAAACTCAATTTTATAGAGTGGTGCTTTGCTTAGATAACACTCTTTCCCTTGGGCTGAGAAAACCACAGAGAAAAGTTAGCAAAAAGAAAAACAAATATGATAAGATAGATATGAACTTGATGGCAAGGTTTTCCCTCTTACAAGTGCACACAATTTTCTAAAAGGCTGAAGACAAGAGAGAAATTTTCTTTGAGAAAGATATTTATTGTATTTGGGCCACAGAAAAAAAAGAAGTTAGTTTAATTTACCAGGATACACTAAAACACAGGTAATGCTTGCTTGCCAGTAGATTTGCTGGCTGATTTTAAATTAGACAGACAAGACAGGTGAAGTGTTTTGTGACAGCTCTCCAACAGGAAGGAATCCCTCCTGGAAGACATATTGACCCTTGCTTTCTATGACTGGGCTCGCAGGGCGTACTCCCCCTAAATGTGGCCGTCAATAGGTTAAATCCTTTATGTCTAAGGAAAAGCCCGTGGGCTAACCAGAGATGTCAAGGAAAATAATAACCCCATGATATTTTACAGACAGACTTTGCACAGAAAGAGTCTCTGAGATTGTTCTGCAGCTCAAAAAGCAGAACTAACTGCTCTTGCTGTCCTGCAGTTGGGCAAGTAGAACTCACTGTAAAAGTGAGACAGAGATCTGATCTAAATTACTAATTTTACTCCAGGATTTCTGTCTTAGGGGTCATGAGGTTTGGCAGAGCCTCTTGGTCCTTGCTTTACATTGGGGTTCAGTCAAGCTGACCAAGTGGGGATGTGGTCATTGGCTTATGGATCTAAATGAAATCCAGGAAGATTTTAAGAGGAGTCCCTCTGAGTGGTCCATGGTGTTCCAATGAATAGTCCTTGCTATCAAGACTGCTATCATAGTGCCTTGCTCAAGATAGTCTCAGGATTGATGCTACTAATAGCACTGGCACCTAGTTTATGAACAAGAATGTTGGTATAAGGGCAAGCTCAGAGACTAATAAACTGAAACTGAATACAAAGTAGATAGACATATGAACACTTACTAATGCCAAGACATAGACAGATACACAGAAGCACTTGCTGGCAAAATCCTACTCCTTAACCCTGAAATGATCAGATTGATTTTGTGTCTTTTTTTAATTGATCCTGTTTATAATTAATTTATTTTGTCCTCTTACTGTCTAAGTGATGGTTCTTTGTCACTGAACTTAGTTCAGAAATTCAACTGGCCTGTAGTGAGTTAAGTTTAGAAATCCAGTTCTACTCCTAATCACTGTTCTATTCTTGCCTCAAGGAAATCTGTTATCCTTGAGGGATGCAGGATGGACACCAGGGAGTCTGGTCTAGTATCTTTACACCACCAAGGTTTCCTTCAAGGATGTCTGGTTTGTTATCTAAAAAAGTCTGGTCCACTATCTCTGTCCTTGCAGAGGCAAATGGATTCAAACAATAAATATTTCTTATTCACAGAAGGGAAAGGGGGGGTTGTTGCTAGCCCTCATTCACAAATTTCCATCCAATCATATTTTCTTCCATCTATGATGCTGGGCCTTCTATTTTCTGTACTCCCTAAGACTATAAAAGAAAGCTGTTTCCCTTATTTGGGGCATTAGCTTTGCTGAGGAAGCTGAGATCCTATTTATTGGTATATTCATTCTTTACTAATAAATTGATCAGACTCAGAACTTTGTGCCTCAGTCTACCTTAATTTTAACTGTTATAACCCTCAGCAATGTAAGAATTAAGTCCATACTATCAGGAAGAGCTGTTTGGTGAACTCACCCCTCCAGAAGCTCACATATTGACAATACCAAATTTGTGATACTTGAGATTCCCTTTCTCAGGCAAAATTTGGAATCTTTTAGTAGTTATATTCTCATCATTTTAAGAGTTCTAGATTTCCCTTTCACTTTGTGCACAATCTCTGGATCTTAAGATCCTCTTATAAACTGGTCTTTTCCCAGGTCCTACTGGCTCTCTCAACAATGGTAGGGTAGGTCTATTTATTCTCTAACCCTTGTAGAGACTTCCTGGGACTTACATCCAGGTCCTCCTAGCCTCCAGACCCCAAATGAGAGATCCTACCTAATATCTCACCCTTGAAGAGAATTTTCCAGGCCCACCTATTGTGTGTCTTACCTTGGCTCAGAAGAATTTGGATCAGATTGGAGGGAGAGTCTATTAGTGAAATCAGTTGTCATGTTCCGTGGGGAGTTCTTCTGAAGGACCATCTAGGAGGATTGGAGTCCTTCACTCAAATCCCTTCGTGGTTGTCAATTGTTGTGACAGAAATTCTAAAAGGCAAGGTTCTGAATGTGATCCATTTATTAGCAAGGCTAGAAATTGCTAATAAATGGAGTCAATGGCCTCTTGGTGACCAAAGACCCTGAGTGAGGGCTGACAGGATCTTTTACAGTGATTAACAGGATGACAGAGCAAAATCTCAAGTAACATAGATTACTTGAATAACATCTGCCTTCTTCTTATTAGCTAGAAAGTAAAAACCTTTGGCATCAGCTTGACATTAAACATCTATACCTCCTCTTCTAAAACTCTCTTAACCATAAATAAGAAACATGATTGGAGAATTTGGGAGTGGCTATAACAGCTTTGACTAAATAAGTTTTTTATGGAATGTGGGTAGTGGGGAAGTTATGAGTGGAGGTGCAAGTCTCAACATAAGGGTGGAGGTACAAGTTACAAAAGTATAATCATGACTCAAGTGACCTGAACTTACTTGAGTCACAGAAATAGAATTGTGACCCACGCAACCTGAGGTCATCTGAGTATACTTGCAAAGGTAAGTCTTAACAAAATAGAATTAAAAATCAATTTTCAATTTCATATAACCTTTTGTGTATGTATCATGGACCCCTTTGACAGATTGGTAAAGCCTTTGGACCCTGTATTAGAATAGTGTTTTAATTAGTGGAAGAGAATGCTAAATTTCAGTTAGAAGTTAATGAAAACAAGGATTTAATTTATTTCCCATCTAAGTCCACAGACTACTTGAAATTTATTCACAGACACTTTTAGGTCCATAGACTTCAGGTTAAGAATCCCTAGATTGGAGGAAAACTATCAGTTACCCTGGATCTGATCTGACCTTGGAACATGCCTCCCACTTATGATATGGCATTGATTATATAAGAGAAGTTTTAGAGGCAGTGGCATGATATCTGTCTTCACTTGTCTTCTGTTGTGATTCCCTAATTTCTCAGTTGTGTGTGTCTCTTTGTACGGAAAAACGCTTTTCTCTGAGATAAACATATTATGTACATACTTTGCTAATCGATCAATGAAATTTTTAAGTACCTTACTGCCTAATTTTTCATAGGCCATAGGATCATGACTACAGGAAAATTTGGTGATAGTTTAATTCCACCACTCCCTCCTCTGTTTTTTCAGATGAGTAAATGAAGGCACAGAGAGGTTTAGTGACATAGGTAATAAGTGACCCATCTGGATTTGAA
Source organism: Trichosurus vulpecula (assembly GCF_011100635.1). Lineage (NCBI taxonomy): Eukaryota > Metazoa > Chordata > Mammalia > Diprotodontia > Phalangeridae > Trichosurus > Trichosurus vulpecula. The sequence continues at coordinate 394,421,136 of NC_050576.1, read as the reverse complement.
CCCAGGCTCTCTTACTCTAAATCCAGTACTTTCCATTATATCATATGACTACAGTTATTTTATGTTCTTTTGGCATTAGGACATCTATATAATTAATCTTATTATGTTGTGTGAATTCTAGCACACATCAAGCATTACACAATCTCAATATTGGATGGGATCTCAGAGACCATCTAGTGCCTGTATCTGAACAAGAATCTCCTTGATAACATCCCCAGAAAGTGATCATTAGGCTAGTTTGAAAATTTCTCAAGGCAGCCTCCTTCACTTTTGGACAGTTCCAATTATTAGGAAGTTGTACTTTGTATTGAACTAAAGCCTGCTATTGCAACTTCCAACCTGAGATTTTCAATTTCTGAGCAAGACAAGTCAAATCATTCTTCTGCATGGCATCCCTACAAATACTTGAAGACTGATCAATCATTCTTTCTAATCTCCCTCCAAGTGTTCTTTTATTCAGGCCAAAATAGACCCAGTTCCTTCAACTAGTCCTCACATCATTTAGCTTCTAGGCCACTTTCCATCTTGCTCACCCTCTTCTAGTTGCACAAGTGTGGCAATGTCCTTTCTAAAATGTTATGTTCAGAACTGAACACAATTCTCTGGATGTGATCTGACCAGGAAAGAGTACAGTGAGGCTGTAACCCTTATCACTCTTTTAAAAAAATTGTAGTATTTTATTTTTACCAATTATATGTAAAGATATTTTTCAACATTCAGTTTTTGAAAGATTTTGAGTTCCAAATTTTTCTCCCTCTTTTGTTCCACTCTCCCCTCCCCAAGATGATAAGTAATCTGATATGGGTTATATATGTGCAATTGTGTAAAACATATTTGCATGTCAGTCATGTTGTCAAAGGAGAAATAGAACAAAAGGAAAAAAACACATGTAAAAAGTGAAAATAGCATGTTTCAATCTGCATTCAGATTTCATCGATTCTTTCTCTGGATGCTGATAGCATTTTCCATCATGAGTCTTTGGGAATTGTCTTGGATCATTGTATTACTGAGAAGAGCTAAGTCTATCACAGTTGATCATCATACAATGTTGCTGTTTCTGTATACAATGTTCTCCGGGTTCTGCTCACTTCACTCAGCACCAGTTCATGTAAGTCTTTCCAGGTTTTTCTGAAATTTGCCCGCTCATTCTTACTTATAGCACAATAGTATTCCATTACATTCATATACCACAACTTGTTTAGCCATTTTCCTCAATTGGTATCCCCTCAATTTCCAATTCTTTGAGACAGTCGGGGAAAATTGGGACACTAATGCATTGTTGAGGAGTTGTGAACTGATCTAACCATTCTGGAGAGCAATTTGAAACTATACCCAAAGGGCAATCAAACTGTGCATAACCCTTTGATCCAGCAATAATACTATGAGGATTGTATCCCAAAGATATCTTAAAAAAGGAAAAGGACTTACATGTACAAAATATTTATAGCAACCCTTTTTGTGGTGGCAAAGAATTGGAAATATACAATCCCATTTGGGAGAGATGTCCAACATTATGAACTCCTTTGTTGTTATGCAGAAGAATGAGGATAGTGGTAGGGGCAATTCTCCCACTGAGATGGGTTTGGGGAAGGGTAAAGAATGGGTCTCATGGCTCATAGCTCAGCAAAGAAATACTTGTACTCAAATACTTACTCATAAGCCAAATAGCTCTGCTGCAAGTTGGAATCAACTCATTTTCTGGCTCCTATTGCAAATCTCTTTGAACCTGAACCCTGGACCTTGCTTCTCCATAGCCCCTCTCAGGCCTTGCCTTGATTCTTGGTTTAAATCATCTTTCTACTTGAATCTATCTATTGCCTCTGATGCTTGATCTATGCCTTGTCTGCCTGATTCCTGACATTTAAACTGATGCCCACCTGGACAGAACCTCCCGAGATGCTTTCCCATATCTTCCAAATCTCCAATTGAAGGAGGATTCAATGAGCATTATGGATTACTCCATCTCAGTCCTTGCTGGGGAAACAGTACAGATAGTTCTTGCTTTACATAAATTCTCACTGTGCAAATTCAGACTTATGTAAAGAATTCTACTAAGGAACAGATTCAGGGAGAAGAGGCCACCTAAGGGTGGGAGACGGAGGAAACAGCTCATCCATTTCCCAAATCCCAAAAGGATTTAAAGAGAAAGTTGCTTTAAAAAAAAGATGTAACAAATATAACAGAAACATGTATGAAGAGAGTTTGGGAAAAATGTGCGTGCAGTTTGTTCCTGATTTTCATGAATTTGACAAAGATGAAGCAGAATGATTGTAAAATTAGCACAAGAATTGGAGCTAGAAGAGGATGACAATGATGTGGAGGAGGTGGTTGAGTCTCATGGAGAAGAAGTGTCAAATGAAGACTGAATTGAGCTACTAGGTATAAAGATTTGAAAAGAAGAAAGGGAAAGCTTTGGAACTTGAGGTCGAACCAAAAAGGTTTACAATGAAATAGTTGGCGGAAGCATTTCATTATTTGAGTGAATTTTATTCTTGTATTGTAAAGATGGATCCAAATGCTTCCAGATTTTTAAAAAGATTTTTAAAAGTTCAAATACTTGTGGATGATAATATTGCCTTCTATCATGAGATGTACGAGGTAAAAAAGGGAACCACTATCTCTGGATAGCTTCATAAAAAAAGTTGCACATCCAGCTACTAGTGATAAAGGCTATATGCAGTGGGTGGGGGAGGGCAACATACTGCACATTTATGTTAACTTTACTGTACGGTATTGTGCATACTTTATCATTAACTTTTATCTTTAATTTCATAATTCTCTTCATTATGGTTAGAGTATGTAATATGTCTTCATTTTAGTACATTTTGTGACTTGAGGAAAGGTATCATTTTATGTAGGCCTTTGTTATATAGGCTAAGTGAAATGGGTGGGTAGGGGCAAATTCACATTATGTAAAAATCACTTTATGTAGAGGTCTGTGGAATGGTCCATTTATATAAAGTAAGAACTGTTTGTACTATAGGGATGTTACCTTTGATTTTTTGTTACAGCCCTGTGTGCCGGAAGAAAGTGCTAAATAAATGTTTGTGGGTATTAAGGCATCTGAACTCATAGGATTTAAAGATGGAAAAAAGACCTGAGAAATAATTTAATCCAGTGCCTTCATTTTACAGATGAGAAAACCAAGTCCCAAAGAGTTGGTGACTTTCACAAGGGTACATCAGTAGTAGTAAGTAGCAGGGCTAGGATTCACAACCAGTTCTTATCAGGTGCATCTTCCATGAATGACTGCTTTTTCTACAAGCCATATAATGCTCCTTAATAGGGCTGTGAGACTTGAGTTTGAATTTTTTTCTCCCACTTAATGGTATTTTATTTTTTCCAATTACACGAAAAGTTAGTTTTCAACATTCATTTTGGAAAGATTTTGAGTTCCGAATTTTTTCTCCCTCCCTCCTTCCCCTCTCACAATGTTCTCCTGGTTCTGCTCACTTCACTCAGTATCAGTTCATGTAAATTTTTCCAGGTTTTTCTAAAATCTTGATTTGAGCTCATCATTTCTTATAGAACAATAGTATTCCATTACATTTGCATCCGCAACTTGTTGGTTGGAACAGTTCACACTGAGTTTGAATCTTGCTTCTGACACTTATCAACTCTCTGACCATGGGCAATTCATTTAACTTTTTTGAGCTTCATGTTCCTCATCTTTAAAGTGGAGATAATAATAGCATCTACTTTACTGAGTTATTGTATCATAAGATTATATCTCTATCTATAGATGGCTATCTCTATCTCTATAGAGACAGATCTCTATCTACAGATAGACTTAGAGATAGTACCTATACACTTATAATAGTACCAATTGGGGTGGAGCCAAGATGGCCACTGGAAAGCAGGGACTTGCTTAAGCTCTCCCCCAAATCCCTCCAAACACCTGTAAAAAATGGCTCTGAACAAATTCTAGAGCTGTGGAACCCACTAAATAGCAGAGGAAAACAGGTCTCTAGCCCAGGAGAGCCAGGATGGTTGCCAGGTAGGGTCTATCACATGTTGCTGAGAGCAGAGGGCAGCCCAGTGTGGGCTGCACCAGAACAGACCAGACCCAGAATCAGCCAGCTGGAACAGGGCTTGGGGCCATGAAACAGTGAGCTGTGGCAGTTACCAGACTTCTCAACCCACAAATGCCAAAGAGCAGGTTAGGGGGAAACTGTGGGATCTAGTTCAGCGAGGTCAGGCCACCAGCTCTGGGGGAGGAGGAGGTGGTACAGCAGTGGCGGTAGCAGCAGCAGGAAGCTCCTGAGGCTACTTCCAGAACTTAAGTGTCAGCTACTTCCCAAGTCAAGGCTCACATGGTGGGAGGAATCTAGCAGCAGATCAGAGCGGGAGTGCAAGGAGAGCTTTGTGGACACAAAGGCAGATTCTCTTGCTGTGCCCTGCTTGGATCTGTATTGCGGTCCTAGTTGGTGGTTCTTGGGGGAGGAAGAGCGCTGCTGGGACAGAGCCTGGGGTGATGGTGGAGTAGAAGTAGCTCTGAAAACAGCAGTGCTTGGACCCTAAAGCTTGGGACAAAGTACTCTCTACTCTACAAGCAGTCATATCCTGACAAAAAGCTAAAGGGTCAAGTAGTTGGCTGGGAACATGAACAGGCAGTGAAAACAAGAGAATTCATGAGGGACTTACTAAAGTTGAACTGTTATGTTTACATTCCTACATGGAAAAATGATGTGTGTAATTCATGAGACCTTTCTCAGTATTAGGGGAGTTGAAGGGAATATAGACAGAGGGCACAGGATGAATTGAATATGAAGGGATGATATCTAAAAAAATGAAATAAATTTAAGGGGTGAGAGAGGAATATATTGAGAGAGGGATAAAGGGGGAGATAGAATGGGGTAAATTATCTCACATAAAAGTGGCAAGAAAAAGCAGTTCTGTTGGAAGGGAAGAGGGGGCAGGTGAGGGGGAATGAGTGAATCATACTTTCATTCAGATCCAACTTAAGGAGGGAATAACATACACACTCAGTTGGGTATCTTACTCCACAGGAAAGTAAGGGGAAAGGGATAAAAAAGGGGGGATGATAGAAGGGAGAGAAGATAGGGGGAGGAGGTAATCAAAAGCAAACACCTTTGAAAAGGGACAGGGCCAAGGGAGAAAATTGAATAAATGGGGACAGTATAGGATGGAAGGAAATATAGTCAGCCTTTCACAACATGAGCATTGTGGAAGTGTTTTACATAATGATACATGTGTGATCTATGTTGAATTGCTTGCCTTCCTAGGGAGGGTGGGTGGGAAGGGAAGAGGGGAGAGAATGTGGAACTCAAAATTTTAAAAGCAGATGCTTAAAAAAGTTGTTTTTTGCATGCAGCTGGGAAACAATATATATAGGGAATGGGGCATAGAAACCTATCCTGACCTACAAGAAAGTAAGGGGAAAAGGGATGGGGGGGGGCACAGTAGGGTGAAAGAGGGCTGACTGGGGAATGAGGCAATCAGAATATATGCCATCTTGAAATGGGGGGAGGGTAGAAATGGGGAGAAAATTCGTAACTCAAAATCTTGTGGAAATCAATGTTGAAAAATAAAATATTAAAAAAAATAATAGTACCTACCTTACTAGGTATATCTATGTAACTATATATCTCTATGTAGAGATACATCTATCTCTATAGATAGATACATATAGATATAGCTTTGCAAATCTTAAAACACTTTATAAATGCTCCCTATCATTACTGACCTAATCAAAATTTGATACTGAATTTTTAGAGACTAATAAAAACCTAGCGCATAGTAGTTCAAATATGGTAACTTAAAGGGTTGAGGAATAGCTCAATATGCATTTATATTAAAAATGTAAACCATCAATAATGATTCCCTCAAAAAACTAAAGGAAGAACCTGATAGAATGGAAGAATTCTGGGTCACTCCTAATTCTCCCCTTTGCCCCACTCCACACTCCAACACAGATAATTTGATGAAGGGAGAACAGAAATTAAACTTTTTTTTTCTTCCCTGACATAGCTGTTTTGCTGCTAGAAAGAACAATTTTATGGAATTAGAGTTATTTTTGCAAAAGTCTATCCCCGTCAGAATGCCTCTGGTACGGTTGTGGGGAGAAGTTGGGTGCAAAAAAAGGGGTCTGTTCTTTTGTCAACTCAAATTTCAGGTGCTGTTCTCCCTCTGTGGTTCAAAGAATTTTACATTTCAGACAGCTTGCTAAATCACAAAGAATAATGTTAGTGCCTAAGTACTTACCAAGAGAACAAATGGATTCTAGTAATTTTTTTTTAAAACGAATTAGATTATTTTGAGAAAAGGATTTGGGGGAAGGGAAGGTTGGGTAGGGAAAAAAAGGTGCAAAGTATATTACAATGGAAAGAGAACTGGTTCTAACATCAAGGGATTTGGGTTCAATTTCCATCTCTGGTACTCATTACCTGGGTGACCTCAGGCAGTGTCTGGGCCTCAAATTCAATATCTATAATAGAAAAAAAGGTGTTACACTGGAAGGCCTCTGATGTCCCTTCTAGCTCTAGACTTATGATCCTATGGGTATTTTAGCAACATGTACATTTTTATTTGATGAGAAAAATAAAATCTCACGATAAAGAGGCAGGGAGAGGGGAGGAAAAGGTTTGTTTACTGTCTTAAAGGGTTTTTGAAGGAATATCTTAACTTACGTTGCATCAAAAAGGAAATTGCATGGAAAATCTCTTAAAGCTTATTCTCCTAAGAAATTTTTATATTTCTCTTAAAATTCTTAATTTACCCTACCAACCACTTCTTTGTATAGCTTTACCCTGTCTTCTGCTAATTTGTCACTTGTTCCTAATTCAAAGAATCCAAACCAATCAGATTTGAGCATGCTTCCGTCAGCCTGGCTGGTTTGGAAAATACCCGGACAATAAAGAGGACAAGACTATGGTGATTCCCATGAGTTGGTAAGACAGACACAATCTGGCTATTCAGAAGCATCTAAAAAAAAATGATTGGTTGAATTGTTGGGATCTTGAGCCCCCAAATTGTTTCAGCAATCTGGCTAGCAGCTTCTGTGGGGGTATAAGATCAACCCACAGCCAGCACCCAGAAAGCTGCCAACAGCCCAGGTTCTTTTGATCTGCTTAACTAAGGAAAGCAAAGTGCAGGGATTTGACAAACTTACTTTAATTCAGCACACAAATATTCACTTAGTTCAGGGAAAAAAGCCAGCACCCTGAACTTTAGAGCAAATTACAAACAAGGTACAAACATCAACAGACCCAATACAGATTCATAGCTACCAATGTCTAGGTTCAGCCTGGGAGCTCAGAACAAGGGCTGGCCCAGAGTCACACATGCCACCACTGCTGCGGGAATGAGCTCCAAGGAAGAGGAGGCCAACCCCTAGTTTTATATCTTTTTCAGCATCAGGGGTGAGTCACACATGCGACTCACCCACATGACCTAGAATCCTCACAAAGAGGCGACTTAAACCCACGTAGTCTAAAAGCCTCTGCTCTCCCAGACATGTAAACTAGGCCCTCCCTGGAGTTAGCCCCACCTTGGGCCCCACCTTAGTTGCCAATCCACACCCACATAGGTTTTACACCTAATAGGGGTTTGGGCTTGGGGCTTAGCACTTAGTAGGACTCAATGAAATACACTGAATTACTCAAAGCAAACAAAAGCCAAACTCTTCGAGGGCACTTGTTGAACTAAGTGCTAAGGAGCCCATTTTGCTTACCAACACACCAATACAATAAACAACCCATTTTTACACAGGAAATAAAAAGGGAAATTGCAACTTTGATGAACGTAAACTTTTTGAGAGGAGATACTGTCAGAGATCTTTCCACATACATGTGTGTCCAATAGTGTTCATTCATAAATGTGGTTCAAAAGATGCAGTGGAATAAGAATTCAATGGGTTCAAGTCTCAGCTCTCCTATTTACTTCCTGGTTAAATTTTTTAAAATAATATTTTTCCTAATTATACATAAAAATAATTTTCAACTTTCACTTTTTAAAATTTTGAGTTCCAAATTCTCTCCCTCCCTTTTTCTCCTCTCTCTCTCTCTCTCTCTCAGACAGTAAGCAATTTGTTATAGGTTAAACATTCAATCATGCAAAACATATCTCCAGATTAGTCATGTTGTGAAAGAAAACAGACCAAAAATAACCATGCATGCATGCAAAATAAAGAAAGGAAGAATAGTACACTTCAATCTGCATTCGGACTCCATCAGTACTTTCTCTATAGATAGAGAGCGTTTTTCATCATAAGTCCTTTGGAATCGTCTTGGATCATTGTATTGCTGAGAATAAGTCATTCACAGTTGATCATTGTACAATGTTGCTGTTTCTGTGAACAATGTTCTCCTAGATCTGCTCACTTCATTTTGCATCAGTTCATGCAAGTCTTTCCAGGTATTTTTTAATATCTTGCTCATTTCTTACAGAACAATAGTATTCCATCACAATCATATACCACAACTTGTTTAGCCATTCCCCAATTGATGGACATCCCTTCAATTTCCAATTCTTTGCTTCCTGGCCAAATTTGCATAAGTCACTTTACCTCCATGGGTCTGAATTTCTTTATCTAGAAAATGAGGGCCTTGGATTACATTATCTCTAAAGTCTCTTCCAACTTTAAATCCTATAAAGTAGAACCTTAAAGGAGATGAAACAAATGACCTAATTCCCCTTACATGATTTCTTTTCTTTATATATTCTGTCACTCCTAAAGGGGCTTAGAACACATTGCCAACAGTTTCAAATTCAGCATGGCCAATATTGTCAGGTCTGTAAGGATTCCATTTGGCATAATAAAACACTTGTTGGCAGTGCCTGAATTTGCCCGGGTATACCCTGCAAAACAATATGCACCATCTTCATAGTGTTATTCCATACCAAAAGAGGACACAGGAATATGTTTATAGTGAGCATATTCCAAATTCTCCTACATGTACAGAATACCACCCAAATGAAAGAAGAGCTGGGATATGGGCAGCTCTTTTAATTCTATTGCCCTCTTTTCTTCAGACTAGAATTATCATGACCATCAGGGCAGCTGTAGGCTCAGGAAGTAGCAGCTGTTGACACTTTCACTAATGCAGACACGGGCCTCTCTCCCCCTACCCACCCTCATTCCCCTGACACAGCTTACCAAAACGGTTAGCCCTGACCTCTCAGTTGCTATTCCCTAACCTGGTCTTTTTATTGTCCTGGTAGAGCTGAGTATGTTGACAGAAGATGTAGGAAGAAAGCCAAGAAGATAAGAAAGTACAGGAAGATATTTGGAGATTGGCAGGAAGGAGAAACAAGGTGAGTTTTGCTTTATTTTTTTTTTAGTGGAAGTAGGCTGAATTGGGAGCTGCAGTTATAAATGCATGGAAAAATAAATTAATTTTAAAACAAATTCGTTGAAACAAAACAAAAAGATGTTGTGGAGCTCCAAACTGGAGTGTTTGCAATATTCTTTGTTATAACCATTATCTTATCAGTTCCTGCATCGTTAGCAGGACTTGGAAAGAGACTCCACCTCCATTGAAGATCTGCTTATTTTGCAGTTAACAAAAGATATTTTTTGCTATCTTGAAACTATTGCAGATGGTCACAGAGTTTAAATTCATGCCACTGGTGACACTCTATCATGGCTAATGCAAAGCAAGCTCTGGCAGACTGAGAGGAGCTAAGCAGAAATGGAGACTTTAACTCCAAATTTCTTTGCTAATATGAATTTAATTCAGGGCCTTAATGGCATTTTAAAATGGCTTTTGTATTTAATTATAGATAACATAGGTAAGTATAGGCAAGTGATTACTTAAAGCCAGGCAGACACAGGAAATGCAAGAACACTAATAGGTTTTTAATGACCAGTTATTTATTGTATTCCAAGTTTAATTAAATTGCCTCTTTCAAATGCAGCTCATTGCTGATTAATAAAAATATGTTCTCCATTTGTGAGATGTGAATAGTTATGAAACAATTATACCTTATAGGTTGGGAAGACAATGAAATGTGAGTGGAAATTATTTTTAGCTTTTTTTTAGTAGATTAGAAATGATTTGTCACAACTCAGTGGTTTTGAAAGGATATCGAGTCAGTTTCCTTTTTTTCCTGAGACACCAGTATTGGAATGGAGCTTACATTTTCAATGGTCTTTATGCTCTTAGATAACATAATAAGATGTAGATAATCTTTCTTAGTGGGGGTCTGCAGGTGCAGAATGTGGCATATGCTACCAATAGTGGTCACTGTGTCAGTTTTGCTTAACTTCTGTTGTTACAAGGAAAGACTCATTCGGTGATGGTGGTGGGTATATATCTGGAAATTAAAGTCAAAACAAAAGACACAAATACAACTTATATAATTTTTGGTTTGTATTTTTATTTATTTTGTTAAGTATTTTTCAATTACATTTCAATCTGGTTCAGCAATATGAAGCCAGTGGACAGTGAGTTCGACTCTGTATCTCCTCTGGGCAACAAAAAGTTCTCAACTTCTTTTTTTTTTGAGATTCTATCATTCTGAATTCATTTTTCCATATTATTCAAATTTATTTTCAGTTTTCAACATTCATTTCCACAAGATTTTCAGTTACAGATTTTCTGCACATCTCTACTCTACCCCCACCTCGAATTGGCATGTATTCTGATTGTCCCTTTCCCCAGTCTGTCCTCCCTTCTATCACCCCACTCTCTCCCCCTGTCCCCTTTCCCCTTACTTTCTTGTAGAGCAAGATAGATTTCTATAACCCATTCCCTATGTATCTTATTTCCTAGCTGCATGTAAAAATGATTTTTTTGAAATTTGGTTTTTAAAACTTTGAGTTTCTAATTCTCTCTCTTCTTCCCTCCCCACCCACCCTCCTTGAGAAGGCAAGCAATTCAATATAGGTTATATATGTATGGTTATGTAAAACACTTTCATAACAGTCATGTTGTGGAAGATTAACTATATTTCCGCCCATCCTATCCTGTTCCCCTTTATTCAATTTTCTCCTTTGACCTTGTCCCTTTTAAAAAGTGTTTCATTTTGACTACCTCCTCCCCCAATCTGCCCTCCCTTCTATCATCCCACCTCTTATCCCCTTTCCCCCTACTTTCCTGTAGGGTAAGATACTCATTGAGTATGTATGTTATTTCCTCCTTAAGCCAAATATGATGAGAACATGATTCACTCATTCCCTTTCACCTACCCCCTCTTCCCTTCCATTATGACAACTTTTTCTTGCCACTTTTATGTGAGATAATTTACCCCATTCTGTCTCTCCCTTTCTCCTTCTCCCAATATATTCCTCTCTCATCCCTTAATTTTATTTTTTTAGATATCATCCCTTCATATTCAACTCACTCTGTGGCCTCTGTCTATGTATATGTATATTCCCTTCAACTACCCTAATACTGAGAAAGGTCTCATGAGTTACAAATATCATCTTTCCATATAGGAATGTAAACAAAACAGTTCAACGTTAGTAAGTCCCTTATGATTTCTTTTTCCTGTTTACCTTTCCATGCTTCTCTTGATTCTTGTATTTGAAAGTCAAATTTTCTATTCAGTTCTGGTTTTTTCATCAAGAATGCTTGAAAGTCCTCTATTTCATTGAAAATCCATATTTTGCCCTGAAGGATTATACTCAGTTTTGCCGTGTAAGTGATTTTTGGTTTAAATCCTAGCTCCTTTGACCTCCAGAATATCATATTCCAAGCCCTTCAACCCCTTAATATAGAAGCTGCTAGATCTTGTGTTATCCTGATTGTGTTTCCACAGTACTCAAATTGTTTCTTTCTGGCTGCTTGCAATATTTTCTCCTTGACCTGGGAACTCTGGAATTTGGCTACAATATTCCTAGGAGTTTTCATTTTGGAATCTTTTTCAAGATGTGATCAGTGGATTCTTTCAATTTCTATTTTGCCCTCTGGTTCTAGAATACCAGAGCAGTTTTCCTTGGTAATTTCTTGAAAGAGGATGTCTAGGCTCTTTTTTTGATCATGGCTTTTGGGTAGTCCAATAATTTTAAAATTATCTCTCCTGGATCTGTTCTCCAGATCAGTGGATTTTCCAATGAGCTATTTCACATTATCTTCCATTTTTTTTTCCATTATTTTTATTCTATTTAGAGTCATTAGCTTCCACTTACTCCATTCTAATTTTTAAGGCAGCATTTTCTTAATGGTATTTTGGACCTCCTTTTCCATTGGGCTAATTCTGCCTTTTAAGGCATTTTTCTCCTCACTGGCTTTTTGGAGCTCTTTTGCCATTTGGGTTAGTCTATTTTTAAGGTGTTATTTTCTTCAGTATTTTTTGGGTCTCCTTTATCAAGTTATTGACTCGTTTTTCATGATTTTCTTGCATCACTCTCATTTCTCTTCCCATTTTTTCTTCTACTTCTCTTACTTGATTTTCCAAATCTTTTTTGAGCTCTTCCATGGCCTGAGACCAATTCATATTTTTCTGTATGTTTTGATCTTCTTTGTCATCAAAGTAAGATTCTATAGTCTGAGTCCTTTTACATTTCCATCTCATTTTCCCAGCCAATTACTTGACTTTTGGACTCTTTGTTAGGGTATGACTGCTTTCAGAGTGGAGAGTGTTCTGTCCCAAGCTTCAGGGGTTTTGCGCTGCTGTTTTCAGAGCTACTTCTATTATGAGGTGGTGTGATACTCCTCTCCTGGCCTGTGCTCTGGTCTGTAAGTGCAAGCTCTCCTTTCTGCTGCGTAACTGCCAGGAAGACTCCCTCTCTACAACCACCACAAGCTCTGCCACCCCAGAGCTCCTCCTCCCCCAAGGATCACCAACTAGGACTGTGACCCAGACCCAAGCAGGGCAAAGCAAGAGAACCCTGCCTCAGTTCCAGCAAAGAGATCTCTGCACTCCCTCTCTGATCTGCTGCTTGATTTCCCCCTCTGTCTGTGGGCCTGGAGATCTGGAAGCAGCCACCACCACTGCTGCTGCTGTCACCACTGCAGCCACCCTGGGGCTGGAGCCAGACCATTCTCTTCTCTCACCCAGGTCCAACAGTTTTCCCACTGACCTGCTAGGTTGTCTTTGACATTTGTGTGTTGAGAAGTCTGGAAAATGCCACAGCTGCCAGTGATTCAGTGCCCTGAGGCCTGCTCCACCTGGTCTGCTCTGGCCTGGTCTGTCCTGGCATCACCTACGCTGGGCTATGCTCCTCTCTCAGCACAGTGTAATAGACCTTTCCCAGTGACCATCCAGGCTGTCATGAGCTAGAGACTTGTTTTACTCTGTTGTTTGGTGGGTTCTACAGCTTTTGAATTTTTTTTACAGTCATTTTTTACAGGTGTTTGGAGGGATTTGGGGGAGAACTCAAGTGAGTTCATGTTTTCATGTCACCATCTTGGCTCTGCCCCCTCAGCTTATTTTTTTTAAAATTATACCATGGAAAATAAAGGAACTATCACAGAATATGTCTCATAAACTAGTTAGACTCCTTTGAATACATTTTCAGTTCTGACTTAGCAGTCAATCAACAGTTTACCTCTTTTTTTAAAAAAAAGTTTAATTTGTATTTTTAAAAATGTATGAAATAAAACTATCATTTTCATAACATAGTATAATAAAAAAGATGATTGTACGTGAAACTGCATGTGTCTTCATGCTGCAAATTGGTGAGTAGGGCCTTTCCACTGCATATTATCATGCTTTTCTAGAAGCAGGCTTTCCAGACTCTTTTACATAGTTTGGTAACAGACAAGAACATGCTACATATGCTCTGAGAATGGAGTTTCATTAGCCAGGCCCCATTACATAAAGAAAAAATTAACTGTCCATTTTGTTAAAAAAAAAGAGAAAAACTCAAATTACCAAAATTAGAAATGCCAGTAAATTTTTGAAAAAAATAAATCACCATAAAAAATAAAATATTTCATTGGTAAAAACAGGAAATAGATAACCTAATAGATTAATCTTGGAAGGGAAAATCAGATAGTTCCCTAATGGGCTGCTATCCAAAAAGACATTGGGATCAGATGAATTTATGCAACTTCTAAGTATTCAAATAATAACTAATTCCTATATTTTTCTAAAAATATAAAAGATTCTTTAGGGAAAGTATAGTTTTGATCCCCAAATATGGCAAAGACAAGGGTGAAATAGAATGGAAAATATTGAATATTGGCAATAGAACAAAGCCATATACATACACACACATCTATATTTACATAGATATAAAGCTATATATCTTTTAAATAATTCATTACAACCAAGAATAATCTATATCAGAAATTCTCCCTTCATACCCTCCCCCCCTTTTTTTTTACCTTCATCTTCATTGAGGCTGCTACTGAAAACTTACTCCTCTCATAACCTAATGGATATGACTTTTCCCTCCTTCTCTTTAGGCTCCTTTTCTGTGTCCTCAACCTTCTTTCTTTAAGGTAGAGGTTCCCCATGAGACTCTTCTATCAAGAATCAATCAACAAACATTTATTAAGTGCCTACTATGTTCTGGCTACTGTGTTTAAGTTCAAACTAAAATCCCATCGTCTACAGCAAACCTTCCCTAACCACTCTTAAGTCCAGTGCTGTTCCTCCTTTAATTACTTCCTATTTGTTCTATATATAGCCTGCTTTGTTTATATTTGTTTGTATGTTGTCTATCCCATTAGATTGTAAGCTCCTTGAGTTCAGGGGCTATTTTTTGCCTCTTTTGGCATCTCCAACACTTAAAACAGTACCTGACACATTTAATAAGTGTTTGATCGATTGGAGATACAAGTACAAACAATGAAACTACATCTTCAAGGATAAATTGTAAAGGGGGAGGCAACAAGGAAATGTATAATTATGTATAGAATAGATATAAAGAAAATAAATGCCAAGTAGTTCAATACGAGGTAGCTTGAGAGGGAGGGCACTAACAGTTGAGGGATCAGGAATGGCTTCCTATAGAAGAGGGTGTTTGCTTTGCATCTTGAAGAGAAAGAGGGATTCTATTAGGAGAAGTGGGGAAGAAGAGCATTCCAGGCATGGGGGCCATCTGCTCGAGATATGGAGGCAGGAGAGAGTGAAATGTTCAAAGAAAAGAGAGAAAGCCAGTTATGCTGGATCTCAGAGTGCTGGAGGGGCAATAATTTTTTGGGGGGAGGGAGTAATCTTGAATAAGGCCAGGAACATGTGTTGGGGATATGTTGTGAAAGGTTTTAAAAGTTAAAATGAGGAGTTGGAGCAGGTACGTTTGGTACATCTTGATAAACTCTACCAATTTTATTCACTCTCACAGATTTAAAAACCACCATACCTGAAATGTGCCCCATCTATCCTCTGCTTTAATCTCCTACCCATCTTTTATAAGCCAATTATGTAAAGAATGTTAATAGAAAATATATGATGGATGTATGATGGTTGCATTGGTGAAAGTGAGCGATGACCAATGGAAAAACCTGTGTGATCAGTTGATAAAATTTAGAGTATAAGAAAAAATGTGTAAGCCCCGCCCCCCCCCCCCCAGAATATTGGGTGGATCCCTTGTGGTGAACTTGTGGAACACTGGCAAGAATCACAAAGGACAGGCAGGCATGGATAGACTGGAATCTAGAAAATGCAGTTGTCAATGCGATCTCAGATCCATTATAGTATTGGGAGTAAATTAAATGTAATAGAATATTATTGCACTATAGAAAATGACAAATATGAAGACTACAAGGAAATATGGAAAGACTGAAGTGATACAAAGAAAACAGAATTAGGAAAAACACATTTACTATGGCAAAATAATAATTAAACTTTTTAAAATTCAATTTTATTTATTTTCAATTTCAGCCTCTCTCTCTCCTTCTTCTTCTACCCACTGAGAAGGCCACAAAATCCAAAGTCCATTATAAATACAGATAGTCAAGCAAAACAAGTTTCCCAAATTGGTCTTGTCCAAGAAAAAAGAAAGGAAAGGGAAAACCAGTTCAATTTACACTCAGAGTATATTTCCTGTCCATACAGAGGTAGATAGCCTGTTTCATCATGAGTCTCTTGGTATTGTGGTTGGTCATTGTGTTGATCAGAGTTCCTAAGTCTTTCAAAATTGATTATTTGTACATTATTGTTGTTACTAAATAAATTGCTCTTCTAGTTCTGACCACTTCCCAGGTGTTTCTTTTTTAAACTATCCCTTTCATCATTTCTTATGACACAATAATATTCCATCACATTTGTATGCCATAACTTGGTCAATTCTTTCCCCAGTTGATGGGCATCCCTTTGGTTTCCAATATTTTGCTACCTCAAAAACAGCTGTGATAAATTTTTGCACATATGGGTCGTTTTCTTTCTTTGATCTCTTTGGTGTATAGACTTAGAAGTGGTAACAAAGGGTATGCATGTTTTAATGGCTTTAGCAATAAACTTTTATGAGGACAGAGAGATAAAAGAGATAAGAAAGGGAAGAGCAAATAAATTACTATTAATTTCTTTTTTATTTTATCAAAATATAAATAAATTGGATTTTCAAAGCTTTAGGTAGGATCCTATTGCTCATTTTGCTTATCTAGTTGTTTGTTGATATTTTAAAACAAAATTAATTTTAAAAAGCCACTAGAATTATATTAGCTGTGGTCATTTTGGGGCATCACCTCTTAAAGTCATTCAGTGATTCAAGAATCATATATTAAATACATATAGTGTTCAAGGTACTGTGACTGATAAAGGGGGGCATGCATAGCTCAGAAAACATGTGACTCCTGCCCTCAAAGCACTTATAATCTGACGTATGAGAGTATATCCAGAGGAGAGTAACCAGGAAGGTAAGAGGTCTTGGGACCTCATGTGTGGTACAGAACACTGAGCATGTTTAGCCTGGAAAATGAAACACATAGGAAAGCTGGGATAGCTGTCTGTAAGAATTTGAAGAACTAAGATTATACTTTTTCTGGGTAATCTCAGAAGACAAAACTAGGCTGTGTTAGCAACAGTTACAGAGAAGCAGATTTTGACTTAACATACAGTTTATTTTTACTTATCAGGATCATCATTGATTTAGAGCAATTTAGTACAATATCATTTTATAAAGAAGGAAACCGAGGCGAAGTGACTTTTTCATTTAAGTAACAGAAGAGGGATTTGAACCCAGGTCTTCTGACTGCATATCCAGTGCTCTTTCCACTGCCTTTGAAGCCATACAAAGATAGATTGGGCTGCTTGATTTGGTTGTAGGTTCTCCTCTGCTGGAAGTGTTCAGATAGAAGCTGGATGGCCACATTTTAGAGGTATTTTAGAAGATATAGTCCTTTCCATGGAATATTGGACTAGAGGCACTTTCAATTGTGTCTAAGATTAGTGGATTAAATCAACATTGCCATCTGTGTGAAGGTTTTTGGGGATGTTGTCTCTTCCAGATATATAAGATTCAGGTTTGCCTTTTCTGTAACTGACATTGGTAGCCTTGGAGTTACATAAGAAACATATACTCTGCAGAGAGACCTCTAGGTCAGATATGGATCCTCTCAGGATATATGAAGACAGCATATAACCTTGTCAGCAATGACATGTGCAGATACAGAGAACAACATTATACAAGGTACAGAGGAAAGATCCCTAAGAATCAGATGACCTGTGATCCAGCTTTGGCTAAATCACTAGTTAGATGACCTTGATCTTAGACCAGACTTGATCAATCTGAACTTTTTAATTGAAATAACAATACGTGTACACCTACCTCACAGTCATTTTGAGGAAAATAGTCTATTTTAAATCTCAAAAATCTACTTAATTATGAGTTATTACAAACAAACAATAAAATTATATGATCTAAGAAGGCTTGTTGATTAGAAACAACTTGGAAAGAAAATAATTCTTGACATATATTCTTAGTTCTAGCTTTTACTCTGAAATAGATAAATATCCTATTATTCCTCAAAGGGCTTCATTACTGTATCCCAAGATTGATTATTTTACTTAAGACCTATATCTTGCATGATCTATTCCATGTATTCCTAGGAATACATCAATATTATTTATAATTGACTACTTTTCCTTGGATGATTTAGAATCTCTTTCTGCTAAAATAGAAGTTCAGATATTAAATATTAGTCAACTGAATATTATCGTTTGATTATCCTAGTGGCTTTCTTATATTCAATTCATATTCATTTTGACTGTGTTGGCTTTCTTTCCAAAAAAAGGCTTTCTTCATTATATTAAATTTCACTACCCATGCAGAGGCTTTAACTTTCATAAGCAACCAAATAAAAATTGCCTTAAGAGCTTAAAAATGAAACTAAATGAAAATAAATTTTGATGTGTCTCCATAATGGAGGAAAACATTTATTATAACTCTGGAGTATTTCAAGAGATCCTTGATCTTACTGATGCAGTCTTTTCTTCAGAAGTCATCTGTTGGGATTATTATATATACCTCTTGGAGTCCGATTTTGGAAATTATTTTGCTAAATTAAGTATCTCTTAATATTGAAACATGAAACCAATCATAATTGGCATAAATTAATTGCAATTTGTATATATATACATGCATAAACTGTACATAAATAGGTATATACATGTTAGATTCATGTGTGTCTATATGTATATAAATGCACAGAAACATGAATTAATGTGGAGTGTATATACATGTATACATGTATTAATGTGCATGTGTGTACATGTGTGTATATTAATGAGTGTATTTTGTGACATTTTTGTACAGATACTTTTTGTAGACAATAATTATTCTTCAATTTCCTTCATCTCTACAGTAAATTTGAAAGAGTATACATAAATACATAAACATATACACATGTATATACATACATATATGTATAACATCAGACCACATCTATGAAGCAACTTGTATTGTGACATCATTTAAACCAATTCAAATTTAATAAACATATATTAATTGTATTATGTGCAAGGTCAAGAGACAGTACGAGAAAGAGAACCAGCTTCCGGTCATCAAGGAAGACCTGAATTCAAGTTCTTCCCTGATACCTACCAGATATGGACTCTAGGTAAGTCAAAACCTCTCAATGTCCTCGGGAAACTCCTTTTCTGAATAGGAGTTCCCTATACTAATGAAATCACAAATCTCTTTCCTCCTTCTACTTTTCCTACCTCCAAATATATAGAGATGAAAACGGTCACAGTCCCTGCCTTCAAGATGCTTAATGATATAGAAATCCTGGGAAGAAAAGCCATTCCCTTCCATACTCTGCCTCCAAGCCTTTGCAGAGGCTGTTCTTCATGTAGTGGAATCGCTAATTTTTTTTTCAAGTTCCTCATTAAATTCTCTCTTGTTATTAAAATGATTGTTTACATACTTTCCCATTTGCATGATATATCTTCCTAGTAGAATGAAGCTACTTGAGGGAAGAGCTGTTTTCAGGTTTATTTTTGTACCCTAGCATCAAGCAGTGCCTTGTATAGACAAATTTATGCATATATGTACATGTGTTTGTATAATTCAATACACATGTACATATGTGCATATTAATGTAGATACACATACATATGCAATCAATATACACATCCATATAAATTATATATAATATATTATGCAAACTATATGCATATAACATTCATACACATATACAATTTATGCATATATACATGTATGTGATATTTATTCACATTTTCACATAACCATATTTATATATACACATGCATGTGTGTACATATAGTCTTTTCAGACTAGAAACCCTAGAGGCCATCTTTGACACTTTCTTTTCTCTCTTACCACACCTCCAGTTAGTTGCCAAGCCTACGAGAAACATTAGTCTTAGTCTTAATTGTCTGTCCTTTTCTTTAAATTCCCAGTTGCTCATTGTGCAATGATCAACTATGATTGACTTAGCTCTTCTCAGCAATACAATGATCCAAGACGATTTCAAAAGACTCGTGATAGAAAATGCTATCCACCTCCAGAGAAAGAACTGATGGAGTCTGAATGCAGATTGAAGCATATGATTTTCGCTTTATTTTTTTCCATGGTTTTTTCTTTTTGGTCTGTCTCTTTTTTCACAGCATGACTAATATGGAATTATGTTTTATGTGATTGTGCATACATAACCCATATCAGATTGCTTATCATAGTCTTAGAGAGTAGGGAGGGAGAAAATTTGGAACTCAAAGTTTTATAAAAAATGAACGTTAAAAATTATCTTTACATGTAATTGGAAAAAATAAAATACTATTTAAAAGAAAAAAATTCCCTGTTGCTGCTACCCTTTGTCACCTGTGATTAGATTATTGTAACCAGTTCCTAATTGATATGTTAACCTCATATCTTCATCCAATTTTAATCTATTTTGCATGCTACAGGAATCTTAGTCTTCCCCAAACAATTCTACATTAACAATAACTCATATGTGCTTTCCTCACAACGACCCATGAGTTAGGGCAAATAATATCTCCATTTCATAGATGAGGAAAGTGAGCTGAGAAAATCGAAGTAACTTGCAAAGTGCCATATTGCTAGTCAATGGCAGAGCCAGGGCTAGAATTCAAGTCCAGTGTTCTTCCTTCTATACCGCATTCCTCTTCTGTTGAGACTAATAATAACTTTCATCTCCGTTATCTGTAGGATCAAGTTCAAATGACTCAGCCTACCTTCTAGGCCCTTCATAGTCTGCCTCTCTCTGCTTACTTCTTTTACCTCTTCCACCTCTCCCTCCCTCTCTCCCCCCTCTCTCCCCCCTCCCTCTCCCCTCCCCCTCTCTCCCCCTCCTTCCCTCCCCCTCTCCCTCTCCCCTTCTCCCTCTTCCCTTCTCCCTTTCCCCCTCCCCTTCTCCCTCCCCCCCCTCCCCTTCTCCCTCCCCCTCTCCCCTTCTCCCTCCTCCTCTCCCTCTCCCCCTCCCCTTCTCCCTCTCTCCGTCCCCCTCCCCCCTCTCCCCCACCCTCTCTCCCTCCCCCTCCCTCCCTCCCCCTTCCCCTTTTCCTCTCCCCCTCCCCCTTTCCCTCTCCCCCTCCCCCTCTCCCTCTCCCCTTCTCCATCTCCCCATCCTCTTCTCCTTCTCCCTCCCCCCTCCCCTTCTTCCTCTCTCTCTCCCTCTCTCCACTTCCCCTTCCTTCCTCTCTCCAGTTTTGGTCCAAAATATATGATACTAGTGGACAAGCTTTATAGGTATGTGTATAACTGATATAATATAGAAAATAGCCACTTGATTTTTCATGTGTGGCTGATTAGACTAAACTCTTTTGAATAGTTATGGATCTTATTCAGGAAGTTCAGCAATGCTCCAAACTTTAATACAATTAGAAATGTGATACCCACAAACAGGAGCATCCAGATGAACTCACATTCTGTGAGGAATTCTCCTTTGACAACTAAACATAAAACAAATGAAGACTGGATAGGCACAAATGTGAAGTGCTGAATGCTAGAGGATTTTTATAATGATATTGGCCTATAGTTTTCCTTCTGTGTTTTATCTTTCTTTAGGTATTAGGACTATATTTTTCTCATAAAAGGGTTCTTGTTGGGTGCTTTCTTTCTGAATTTTTGAGAATAATTTGTACAGTATGGGTAATAACTATTCTTTAAAAGTTTGATAGAATTATCCTATGAATCTATCAGGACCAGAAGTTTTTTTCTTTGGTAATTACAAGTAGATCTAATTTCTTTTCTGAGATTGCTTAATTTAAGATCTCTATCTGGTCTTTTGATAGTCTGGGTACTTTATAATTTTGAAGGTATTCCTCTATCCCTTTTGTGTTCTTGGTTTGTTAACATGTGGTTGTATAATATGTCCTGATTATTGTTTTAATTTCTTCTGTTTTTGCTGTGATTTCACCTTGCTCGTACGTCATTTTGTTGATTTGATTTTCTGTTATAAAAAATCAGATTAGCTAAGGTTTTTAAAAAATCAATTTTATTAGTTTTATTTATCATTTGTATTTCTTGTGTTCCTGATTTATCTATTTCTCCTCTCATTTTTATTATCTCCTTTTTTGTGTTTATTTTAGGTGTGTTTACTTGTTGGCTTTCTAATTTCTTAAAATGCTTATTCAGTTCTTTATTCCTCCCTTTTACTATGTTGTTAATGTATATTTGTAGGGATATAAATTTTCCCCTGAGGACTAATTTAGCAGCATCCCAGAAATTTTGGTATGTTGTCTATTTTGCATAGTTATTAATTATTATGATATATTTTGACCCACTTATTATTTAGGATTTCATTGTTAAGTTTCCATTTGGATCTGTCTCTCTTGTTTGTAGTCCCTGAACCAATTACTATTTTTATTGCAATGTGGTCACCTGTAAAGGATGTATTTACTATTTCTTCCTTTTTATATTTGCTTGCAATATCTCTGTGCCTTAGTACATGGTTACTAATACACGTAAAAGTTCCATGTGGTACTGATAAACATGTATATTCTTTTGCTATCCCAGTTAAAGTCTTTTAATTCTAATTTCTACAGCAATTTGTTTAGGTCCATATTTTCCCTTTTGTTTATCTTTCTGTTTGACTTATCCAAAACTGAAAGAAGGATATTGAAGTCTCCTCTCATAATTATGTTACTGCTTATGTTTTCTTTTAGATGAGATGTTTCCTTTATGAATTTGGATGCTACGGCATTTGGAGTATATAAATTTGTTACTCTTATTGGTTTCTTGTCAATGGCTCCTTTTAGGATAATGTAGTTTCCTTATTTATCCCTTTTTTATTTTTTGAATGTTTGTTTTTGCTTTGTCAGATAGTATGTACCTGTTAGAGAATGTGTATTTGTTACTCCTGCTTTTTTTTGTTTTCACTTTTGTATGTCTCTTTTCCACATGTGTTTCTTATAAGCAATTCTCCTGAAGGCTCATCTCTTCCTGAGCCTACAATCACCTTCCCCTCATTTTTGGCCCTCATTTTGATTTGGGCACAACACACTCTGTCTATTCCCTCCCACGCCCTTTCACATATCCTCCCATGTTACAATGTAGTGTCATTAAAACAAAACAAAACAAAAAAGTTGATTCACTTGTGGGTAGGGTATTCCCAGGTTCTGTCCATAATGCCCCATGTCTGTCTTGTCACTGTTGGATCCACCAGACCTCTGCCTTCACCTTTTTCCTTGTGTACAGTTAGAGGGAAATTTTTTTCCCCACTGATATCTCTACTGTCACTCTGTTGCTGTTGTCTTATTGACCTCTATATTTATTTTCTCCTCCTTCGTTTCTGTTGTTTGGTAGCAAATAATCTTTTCAGTTCTGTTTTTTTCCTAAAAATGTTTCAAGTGTCTCTATTATTGAAAGTCTATCTTTTTTCAGTTATGGTTAAGCTCAGTTTTGAAGGTAGGTGAGTCAAGGGTACATCCTGAGCTCCATTGCTCTTCAGAACACATTAATTCATTCCCTCCTGCATTTTCTGGTGGGTACAGAATAGTCTTATGTTATTTGAATTTCCTTTCCTTTGTATTTGAAAGTCTTTCTCCTGTTTGCTTATAGAACTTGTTTCTGAACTGAATTGTTAAATTTAGCCACTATATGTCTTGGCATTTACAACCTCCCCCTGCACTTTTTTTCCTTCGAGAGGTGATCTGTGAATTTTTTCCAATTGTATTTCACTTTCTATATTCAGAAGTTCTGGGCAGTGCACTTTTATTTCCTGTATTATTTGTCCTATCATGTTCTGGGAGACTTGTGATCTTTTGATTGTCTCTGTATATTTTGCTTGTATAGTAAATGTATTTTCTCTTTAATGATTTTTTAAACTTCTCTTCTTCTAGATTGTCCTTTACTTATGTATAGTTGCATTTCCCTTCTGTTGTTCTTTCTTTCGTTTATTTGGTGAGATTGGCTAGTGCAGATTCCAGTTTTTCTATTTGTTCATTATTTTTGCTATTGTTCAGTCGTTTCAGTTGGGTCTGATTCTTCATGACCCCATTTGGGATTTTCCTTGACAAAGATAGTGGAGTGATTTGGCATTTCCCTTTCCAGCTCATTTCATAGATGAGGAAACTGAGGGAAATAGGGTTAAGTGACTTGCCCAGGGTCATACAGTTAGTATGTGTCTATACAGGCCATAAATTCTACTGTCATAATTCTCATTTCTCTTTTGAACCATTCAGGAACAGTGTATTATGGTTCCACATTCTTCTTAAATTCCACAGGGTCCTTTGTTTCATTAAGCATCCTTTATTTTGAAGTATTATTCATAGATGCTTGAACTCCTTTACTAGATCTGGAGGCCATATTTCCATATATTGTTAATTCTTTCCTTGTTGATGTCTCTTTTATGTTCAAAATCTTTGAGTTTTCTTCTTCCTGAGATCTTTGGTAATATCAGTCATCCTTTTCTCCACCCTCTGTTTTTCTCCTATCACTTACTTTCTGACTCCCTCCCCCAAGGTGACTCACCTGAAAATCTGAGCTTAACCACACATGATGGGTGTGTGTGTATTCTGTAGATATTAAATGCTGCATATACTTTCAGATGAGATCACTATGTTATTAGTTTTCCTTTGTTATAAAAGGTCTATCAGGAAGTGGGAGCAATATATAAATGTGAGTAATGTAAAAATAAAGCACCCCAATAAAACATAAAAAAATTATAAATGGAGGAATTGGATGTCAGAAGTCTCTTCCGCTTATAATAGCATGTGTTTTTTCATAACCAAAATGCATAGCAGAATATAGAAGTATGATAATAAGAGAAGTACAAATTGAATACTTTGGGAGTTTAGAGGAGGGAGAGGGAGGGAGAAGGGGAGGGGGAGGGAGAGGGAAGGGAATTACTTTTTGCTTTAAATACAAGTGGAAGAATTAGAGAAGGCTTTGTGGAGAACATGGAATTGAGCTTGGCCTTGAAAAAGAGTAGAATTGCTAGTGCTTTGATAGGCTGAAGGAGGTAGTAAGGACAGAATAAGTTATTACATGCAAAATCAGCAGTTTGGGCAAAGATGAGAATGTGGCAATGTGTGGGGTTCATTCTGGAAATAATTAGTAGTCTAATACCATAGAACACAGGATGGAGAACAACAGGATAGAAAGCTGAAACAGTAGTTTGAACCAAACCATGGAGAACCCTGGGTGCCAGGCAAAGGAGTTTAGACTTTAGTCTACAGGCAATGAGGAATGGTCTTCAGTTTTCTTCTTCTTTCTTTCTTCCTTCCTTTCCTTCCTTCTTTCTTTCTTTCCTTCCTTCCTTCTTTTTCTTTCTTTCTTTTTCTTCTTTTCTTTCTCTTCCTTCTTTCTCTCTTTCTCTCTTTTCTTTCTCTTCCTTCCTCTTGATTTCATTCATTCTTTCTTTCTTCTTTTCTTTTTCTTCCTTCCTTCCTCTTGACTTCTTTCTTTCCTTCTTTTTTCTCTTCCTTCCTCTTTCTTTTTCTTTCTTTCTTCCTTCTTTCCTTCCTTCCTTTCTTCCTTTTTCTTTCTTTTAAATGAAGAGATTGATGACTTCTTAAGGTTCCTTCAAGTCTATGATCAGTGCTATGTTTTAGGAACATGATTGACATTTAGTGTGTAAGATATATTAGAAAGAAAAAAACAGGGAAGCATAGAAACAACTACAAAAATCCAAGAAAGAGGTAAAAAGCTCCCAAATTAAGGTGGGGAGGTGAGAGAACGGAATGAATGATGTTGCTGATGTAAAATTGACAACACCTTGGCAACTGATTGGCTAGGAAAGGCGAGGGCAGAGATGGGTGGAAAAGCAGCTAACCAAGTAGTAGGATAATGGTGCCATTAGCATCAGGGAGTCCAGAGCAGGGGCAGTACCATTTTTTTCTGGGAGAGAGGAGGAGGAAGAAGATGAGTTAGACTTTTTATATTTTAAGTTTGAGGGAGCTGGAAAATTGACATATACTTATAAAGGTTGGGAGAGAGATAAACGTTAGAAATATAGATTTGGGAATGATTCACAAAGAGGGAGTAGGTGATAAAGTAGATGAGCTCACCACAAGAGAGGATGGGGGAGAAAAAAGAAGGAACATTTTATCAAACGCTGACTATGTTCCAGGTACTTGTTAAGCACTTCACAATCATTATCTCATTTAATTTTCACAACCTTGGGAGGCAGGCGCTATTATTATCCTTATTTTGCAGATAAGGAAACTGCAGCAGACAGAGGTTAAGTGACTTGTCCAGGGTCACGCAGCTATTAAGTGTCTGAGGCTGGAGTTGAACTCAGGTCTTCCTGACTCCCGGCCCAGCATTCTATCCACTGTGCTATGTAGCTGCTCCTAAAAGAGTTTTGGAGAACCAGTGACATGTACATAATATTCGTGGAATTGGATTGAATTCCAACATTTAATGGGCAGGAGAAGAAAGAAGAGTCAGGGGAAGAGAGGGGACAGATAGAAAGAACAGAGAAAACGTACAGTGATAAAGGAAGAAGGAAGATGAGAATATCAGGGTGGAAGTGGTGGTCAATAACACAATGGTCTTGGGTGGGGTGGAGTAGTCAAAGAGGGAGGTGATGTTGAGGAGGTAAAAGCTTTATCCTTTGGCCTTGATGAAGAAAGAAATCTTGGTGTATATACTACTTTTGGTCCCAGATCTTCCTCCTCTGCTAACTTTTAAATTTTACTGATCTCTAACCATTAGCTCAAGGCACCAAGCTCCCTTGACCTTCCTGGTCCTCACGCCTGCTTGGTTTGCAGGTTCTTTTGTACCTGGTCTTTTTACCCTTTCCCTCGTCCTGCTGACATTTATTTTAACATCTTTTTGCTCTCTCTTATCACACCTGAGTCATCCAGGGTTTAAGCAAAGATATATACTAACAAAGGAAAAGAGACTATTAATCCTAAAATAATACAGCAGGGTAAAGTATTTAGAAGCAAATGCACAAGATTCCATCCAATACAGACTAAAAGTTATTTAAACTTCTAAGGTATTCATCTAGCTACAATGCTTAGGACCTAGCTTAGCATTCATAATCACCTCTAAGACTGGAGCCCCCTCCGCTTCCTCATTGTCTGCCAGGAGAATGACATCTTCCTCCTCCCTCCTAATGATTTAGTATTTGCATACCTGGGTTATGGACTGAACTCATTCACCTGTTCCACAGACTCAGCCAATCAAGAACCATTCTGATTGCCGGTGAGCTTTGGCAATGCACCTGCTTATCTCTTAAGTACAGCTTCTTCCCTTTCTCTGCCTTAAGGGGTGAGGAAATGGACAAAAATCACTACGACATACTTAAATTTTTCTTCTATGCTTCAGATATAAAAAAACTAAAATCCAAATCTATTCAAATGTTTCTAGAGGAAGTTATATGGGGCACTAATTGAGTCCACTACAAACTTTTTATCTCATCTCAGCCAGGCCTTCACTGCAGAAAGGCAATCCTTTTACTGTTAATTGACTCTAGAAGACTCCTCACTGAAGCTATTCTAAATCCTTTCTTCTCTCCTTATGCCACCTGTATTATCCTCTCAGCTGAGGATCTTCCTGATGTTTCACCAAGAAATGAGAGAACGTTCAAAGTGAACTCCCTCTTTTCCCTTATTCAATATCTCCTTGACATCATCCCCTACTCTCTCTTCCTTTACTTAAGTTTTAGGGACAACAGGGCCCTTTTCTTTACCAAGACTGACCACTTTACTTGTACCTCTGATCCTATGCCCTTATATTTCCTCTTCTGGCAGATCATCCTCACAAGATTCCTCTCCCCCAACCCAATATTTAATTTCCTTCTATTTGCTCTTCCCTTTCTGACTACAAACCCACCTAAGTTTCTCCCATCTGTAAAAGAACAAAACCAAAAACCAAAATGCTCCAATGATCCCCTCAAAGTTTTATCTTGGGTGCGTGTGTGTGTATGTGCGTGTACGTGTGTGTGTGTGTGTGTGTGTGTGTGTTGTCCAAAACCTTTGTGTGGTATCTCCAGTTCCTTTTTTCTCACTTGCTTCTAAATCACGTGCAGTTTGGCTTGGAAGCCAAACCGCATCATCCAACTGAAACTGCTCCCATCAGAGCTACCAGCGATCTCTTCATTGCCACATCCCATGGCATTTTTCTTATTCCTCTTACTTCTTGATCTCTCTAAGCTATTTCGCAGCGTTTACTACCCTTTTTTCCTGAATGTTGTTGCCTCTCAGGGTTTTTGTGATGTTGCTCTCTCTTTATTGTTCTCCTTCCTGGCTGACCACTTCTCAGTCTCATTTGCTGGATCACCCCCCCCCATTATGCCATTAACTCTGGTGCTAGTATGCCACAAGACTATGTATGCCCTAAGCCCTCTTCTCTCTTAGTAACCTGGTCAGCTCCTAGAGGTTCAATTATCTCCATGCAGATGACTGCTGGATCAAAATTTCTACTCTCTTTCCTTAATTCCAGTCCCCCCATTATTACTTTTACTACTACCTTTGAACTGGATTTCTCATAGGCAGCTCAAACACAACATGTATAAAATAGAACTCAACCACACCTGTTCTAAAGTTCTTATATCTGTCTGAGGGCATCACCAATTTTCTAGTTACCCAGATTCACAAACTCAGTTATTGTCAGCTCCTCATGCTCCCTTACCCCCACATATTTCACAAATTGCCAAGTTTTATTGATTTTACCTCCTTACCTTGGTCTCCTTCTGTCTTCTCAGATAACAATCCAGTTCACGGACTCATCATCTTTGCCCAGATGATCATGATAGCCTCCTAATGGGTCTCTCTGTCTCAAGTTAGTTTCATTTCCAATCTAACCCAATTCACTCAAAATTCAAGATATTACCCTTATAATGTCATTGGTCATTTTCAAGGGTGAAGGATACACAATAACAACAACAATCCCTCTTACACCTGCTGAAGTGATTGTCCTAAAGAATAGAGGGAGAAATGACAGTGTAACTTCCAAGCTCGAGAAGGTCAAGTGGCCTAGAACCAAATATAAACTCCTCCATGTGTCACGTAAAGAGCCCTACAATCAGGCTATAGTCTACCTTTTCCAGGCTTATCTATATATCTCCCTTTCACAGATTCTTCCATCCAGAAACACTGATCTTTTTACTATTCTTCATGAATGAATTACTAAGTGAAAGAATTATTGAGCCCTTATTATGTGCAAAGCACTGTGGTAAGCCCTGGAGATATAAAGACAATAGTCCCTGCTCTCAAAGAGCTCACATTCTAATTCATGACAATTCATCTCCTGTCTCTGTGCTTTTCTGAAAAGTGGAAGAAAGGAGGGAATTTAGGGAATAGCTTGTGAGAATATACAGAAGCTAGAGATGGAGTATTAAATTCACGAAAGAGATAGTGATCCAGTTTGGCTGGAAAATAGAGTTTGTGAAGGGAATTAGTACGAAATAACGCTGGAAAGGGAGGAAGGGACCAGATTGTGGAGGACCCCAAAAGTGAGTTAGGATTTTATCCTAGAAGAATGGGGAACCACAAAAAGTTTTTTGAGCATGGGGTTGGTATGGTGAGAGGACAAGTAGGATCAGCATTTAACAAGAAGTCAGAAATGATTTGTCAAGGAATTTATGAAAAGAAAGTCAACCAACTAGAAAAGGAAATGCAGACTCTTAAGGAAGAAAACAATTCCTTGAAAATTAAAATTGGGCAAGGGGAAGCCAGGGAAGTTATAAGAGACTAAGAAATAATAAAACAAAAAGAATGAAAAAAATTGAAGAGAATGTGAAACATCTTATAAGAAAAGCTGATCTGGAGAACAGATCAAGAAGAGAAAACATAAGAATAATTGAATGACCTGAAAGTTACAATCAAAAAAGATACAATAATACAACAAATAATTAAAATAATTAATATTATTAATTAATTAATAACAATAAAGAAAATAATTGAAGAAAATTGTCCTGAAGCATTAGAACAAGAGAGGAAAGTAGAAATAGAAAAAATCTACTCATCACCACCTGAAAGAGATTCTATGAGGAAAACCTACAGGAACATAATAATTAAATTCTGAAACCCCCAGCTCAAGGATAAAATATTACAAGTAACAAGAAAAAAAATTAAATATGGTGGTGCCACAATTAGAATCACACAAGACCTAGCAGCAGCTACACTAAAAGACTGCAGGTCTTGAAACACTATATACCAAAGACTAAAAGAACTGGGATTGGGGGTGGAGCCACGATGGTGGAGTAGAAGCAGCGAACTGATTGAGCTCTCCCCCCAAACCCCTCAAAATACCTGTAAAAAATGACTCTATCTTTCAAGAAATTATCAAGGAGAACTGCCCAGATATTCTAGAGCCACAGGGCAAAATAGAAATTGAAAGAATCCACTGATCGCCTCCTCAAATAGATCCCAAAAAGAAATCTCCTAGGAATATGGTCACCAAATTCCAGAGCTCCCAGGTCAAGGAGCCAGAAAGAAACAATTTGAGTATTGTGGAAACACAATCAGAATAAACCAAGATCTAGCAGCTTCTACATTAAGAGATCGAAGGGCTTGGAATACGATATTCCGGAGGTCAATGGAGCTAGGATTAAAACCAAGGATCACCTAACCAGCAAAACTGAGTATCATGCTCCAAGGCAAAATATGAATTTTCAATAAAATAGAGGACTTTCAAGCTTTCTCAGTGAAAATACCAGAGCTGAATAGAAAATTTGACTTTCAAACACAAGAATCAAGAGAAGCATGAAAAGGTAATCAAGAAAAGAACAAGAAAAAGAAATTGAAAGGGACGTACTAAAGTTGAACTGTTTTGTTTACATTCCTACATGGAAAGATGATATGTATGATTCATGAGACCTAAGTTTTGGGGTAGCTGAAGGGAATATGCATATATATGTACATGTATATGTATATGTATATATAGATGTTTATGTATATATATGTATATGTGAGTGTGTATGTATGTATATATGTATGTATATATATGTATATGTGAGTGTGTATGTATGTATATATATATATATATATATATATATATACACACACACAGAGAGAGAGAGAGAGAGAGAGAGAGAGCACGAGCGGATATAGGGTAAGTTGAAGATGAAGGGAAGTTATCTAAAAGAAATAAAATCAAATTAAGGGATGAGAGAGGAATATATTGAGAGAGGGAGATAGGGAGAGATAGAATGAGGTAAATTATCTCACATAAACGTGGCAAGAAAAAGCAGTTCTGTAGGAAGAGAAAAGAAGGCAGGTGAGGGGGAATGACTGAATCTTGCTCTCATCAGATTTGACCTGAAGAGGGAATACCATACATACTCAATTGGGTATCTTACCCCACAGGAAAGAAAGAGGAAGAAGATTAAAAAGGGGGGGGGATGATAGAAGGGAGGGCAGATGGGGATGGAGGTAATCAAAAACAAACACTTTTGAAAAGGGACAGGGTCAAGGGAGAAAATTCAATAAAGGGGGATAGGTTAGGAAGAAGCAAAATATAGTTAGTCTTTCACAACATGAGTATTGTGGAAGGGTTATACATAATGATACACATGTGGCCTATGTTGAATTGCTTGACTTCTTAGGGAGGTGGGTGGGAAGGGAAGAGGGGAGAGCATTTGGAACTCAAAGTTTTAAAAACAGATGTTCAAAAACAAACAAAAAAAAGTTTTTGCATGCAACTAGAAAATAAGACACACAGGCAATGAGGCATAGAAATTTATCTTGCCCTACAAGAAAGGAAGGGAAAAGGGGATGGGAGGGGAGTGGGGTGACAGAAGGGAGGGCTGACTGGGGAACAGGGCAACCAGAATATATGCCATCTTGGAGTGGGGGTGGGAGGGTAGAAATGGGGAGAAAATTTGTAATTCAAACTCTTGTGAAAATCAATGCTGAAAACTAAATATATTAAATAAAAAAAAAATTTTAAAAAATGACTCCAAACAAATTCTAGAGCAGCAGAAGCCACAAGATGACAGAGTGAAACAGATTTCCAGCCCAAGACAATCTGGAAGGCCGACAGGATGGGTCTAATGCACTGTGCTTAGAGTGTAGCCCAGCCCATCCTGGGCCATACCAGCACAGACAGGACTGGAGGAAGCCTCAAGGCACCGAATCACTGGCCACTGCGGCAGTTTCCAAACTTCTTAACCCACAAGTGCCAAAGACAGCTTCAAAGGTCAGTTGGAAACCTCTCTCACCTGGGTGAGAGAGGAGTGTGTTCTGGCCACAGCCACAGCCCCAGGGTGGCAGCAGCCATTACCACAGCAGTGGCTGCTTCTGGAGCTCTTGGCCTATAGATGGTGGGAGAACTGAACATCTGATTTGGGTCACAGTCCTGGTGGCCCTGGAGTGAGGAGGAGGGCTGGCATGGTGGAGCCAGTAGCAGATGTAGAGAGGGAACCCTCCTGGCAGTTCCAGGGCAGAAAAAATGCTTGTGATTTTCACAGACCAGAGCACAGGCCAGGAGAAGAGTAAACACCTCTCTTTTGCTCATACCACTTTGGAGGAACTGAGAATTTACAGGTCCCTTGAGATATCTCTGAAAACGGCTACACAAAACCCCTGAAATTTGGGGCAGTACACCCTCCACTTAAGAAAGAGCTCAAAAGTCAAATACTTGGTTGAGAAAATGAGCAAATGGGAAAAAGAATAAGACTATAGAAGGTTATTTTCTTGGTGAAAAGATGTTTTCTTACACACTTAGTGATGAGGAAGATCAAGGCATGCAGCCAGAAGAAGACAAGGTCAAGACTCCTACAACCAAAGCCTCCAAGAAAAATATGAAATGGTCTCAGGCCATGGAAGAACTCAAAAAGGATTTTGAAAATCAAGGAAGAGAAGTGGAGGAAAAGTTGGGAAGAGAAATGAGAATGATGCAAGAAAATCATCAAAAATGAGCCAACAGCTTGCTCAAGGAAATCCAAAAAATGCTGAAGAAAATAACACCTTAAAAAGCAGACTAAGCCAAATGGCAAAAGAGGTCCAAAAAGCCAATGAGAGGAATGCCTTGAAAAGAAGAATTGCCAAATGGAAAAGGAGGCCCAAAAGCTCACTGAAGAAAATAATTCCTTAAAAATTAGAATGATGCAAATGGAAGCTAATGACTTTATGAGAAATCAAGAAATTATAAAACAGAACCAAAAGAATGAAAAAATAGAAGACAATGTGAAATATCTCATTGGAAAAACAGCGGACTTGGAAAATAGATCCAAGGAGAGATAATTTAAAAATTACTGAACTACCTGAAAACTATGATCAAAAAAAGAGCCTAGATATCCTCTTTCAAGAAATTATCAATGAAAACTGCCCTGATATTCCAGAACCAGAGGCTAAAATAGAAATTGAAAGAATCTACCAATCACCTCCTGAAAGAGATCCCAAAAGGAAAACTTCCAGGAATATTGTCGCCAAATTCCAGAGTTTCCAGGTCAAAGAGAAAATATTATAAGTGGCCAGAAAGAAAGAATTTAAATATTGTGGAAACAAGATTTAGCAGCTTCTACATTAAGGAATCAGAGGGATGATATTCCAGAGGTCAAAGGAGATAGGATTAAAACCAAGAATCACTTACCCAGCAAAGCTGAGTATAATATTTCAGGGGAAAAAATGGAATTTCAACGAAATAGAGGACTTCCAAGCATTCTTGTTGAAAAGACCAGAGCTGAATAGAAAATTTGACTTTCAAATACAAGAATTGAGAAACATGAAAAGGTAAACAGGAAAGAGAAGCCATAAGGGACTTGTGTGTGTGTGTGTGTGGTGTGTGTGTGTATGTATGTATGCGTGTATATATATATATATATATATGTATATATATACACACATACCTACACACAGACACATATATATGGAAATATATTGCTATATATTTTGAATTCTCTCAAGTTCTGCTGTGACCATGGCAATGCTTTTTTTCTCTTTTTTCTGTATTTAAGTTTTCGTATTTTTAAATTTAAGTTCTAATAATTTAATAATTTAAGTTTTAATATTTAAGTTTTCAATATATCTCTTTTTCTTGTCATGTATTTAAGTTTAAAATAAATCAATTTAAAAAAAGAAATTACAAATGAAAACTGCTTCAATATCTTAGACACAGAAGATAAAATAGAAATAGAAAGAACCCATCAGTCACCTCCTAAAAGAGATTTCCCAAATGAAAACTCCCAGGAATATTATTGTCAAATTCTAGAGCTCCTAAGGCAAGGAGAAAATATTGCGAGCAACCAGAAAGAAATGATTGAAATATGACACTACAGTCAATATCACACAAGCTTTAGCAGCTTCCATGTTAAAGGAGTGATGATAGATATACATATATACATATATACATATATATGGAGAGAGAGGGAGAGATATATAGATATCTATCTCTACATATACACACACACACACGTGTGTGTGTGTGTGTACAGATAACGTTCTGGAAGTCAAAGGAACTATGATTGCAACCAAGAATAATCTACTCAGAAAAGCTGAGTATAATCCTTCAGTGGAAAAAATGGGTATTTGATGAACTAGAGGACTTTCAAGCATTCCTGATGAAATAGAGCTAAATGGAAAATTTGACATCCAAACATAAGACTTGAGAGAAGTATAAAAAAGTATACATGAAAAAGTAATCATAAGGGACTCAATAAAATTAAGCTATTAACATTTCTATATGGGAAGATGATAGATGTAATGCCTAAGAACTTTATCCTTATTAGAGCGGTTAGAAAGAATCTACGTAGACAGGGTGCATGAGTGTGAGTTGACTATGTTGTGATGATCTAAAAATAAATGGAGTGAGAAAGAGGAATGTACTTGGAGATAGGGGAAAGAAGAAGTAGAATGTGGAAAATTTTCTCACATAAAAGAGGCACACAAAGAACAGCTTTTACAGTGGAGGGGAAATGGGAGGTAGTGCCAGGCACCAATGGAGGCTTTAACCTTATTGTCATTGGAATTGGTTCAAAGAGGGAGGAATATCACACACATACTCAGATCAGCAGTGGTGGGATTTAGCCAGTTCGCTAATTTTAAGTTGGGTTAGCTGAACTGGTTGTTAGCAGGGCAGGGCCTGTGCCCACCATATCAGTGGCAGGGGCAGCACCTTGGCTCAGAAGCAGTTGTTAATTCATTTGAGTTCCACCACTGCTCAGTTATATATAGAAATGTAATTCACCCAAAGGGGAAATAGGAAGGGAAGGGGTGATAAAATGGATCGAGGATTAAGACAGGCAGAGTGAGAAGCAAAATGGACTTTTGAGGAGGGACAAGATGAAAAAAGGATAAACAGAAGAAAATAGAATGGAAGAGAATACAGAGTGATCATAACTGTGAATGTGAATGGGATGAGCTCACCTATAAAACAGGAGATAGCAAAATATATTTGAAACCAGAAATCCAACAATATGTTGTTTATAAGAGACACACTTGAAACAGAAGGACATACACTGAGGTAAAATAAAGGGCAGGAGAAGAATCTATTAAGCTTGAGCTGAAGTAACAACAGATAGGGGTAGCAATCATGATCCCAGATAAAGCAAAAATAGACTTAGTCAAAAGAGAAAATCAGGGAAACTACATTTTGCTCAAAGATACCATAGACAATGAAGTAATATCAAAACTTTTACAGCGAGTTTCTCTGATAAAGGTCTCATTTCTCAGATAGGGAACTGAGTCAAATTTATAAAAATAAGGGTCATTGTCCAATTGATAAATGGTCAAAGGATATGAATAGGCAGTTTTTAGATGAAGTACTCAAAACTATCTATAGTGATATGAAAAAATACTCTACATCACTATTAATTAAATGTATATCAAAACAACTCTGAGGTACCACCTTACACCTATCAGAGATCACAAATGGTGGAGAGGGTGAAGGAAAATAGGTACACTAATAAACTGTTGGAGTGGTTGCCTAGTCAAATCATTCTGGAGAACAGTTTGGAACTATGCCTAAAAGTCAATAAAACTGCGCATACCCTTTGACTCAGCAATACCACTACTAGGTCTATGCCCCAAAGAGATCAAATAAAAAGGAAAAGGACATTTATATGTATACAAAAATATTTATAGCAGCTTTTTTATGGTGGCAAAAAATTGGAGACTGAGGAGATGCTCATCAATGAATTGGGGAATGGCTGAAGAAGTTGTGACATATGATTGTGATGGAGTACTATTGTGCTATAAGAAATGATGAGGGGGGCGGGTTTAGAAAAAAATATGGCAAGACCTATATGAACCAATGCAAAAAGACGTGAGAAGAATTGAGAGGTCATTGTGTAAAGCAACAGCAGTGTTGTAATGATCATCAACTTGGCTACTCCGATCAATACCATGATCCAAGACAATTTACAGAGGACTCATGGTGAAAAAATGCTATCCATCTCCAGAGAGAGAACTGATGAATTCTGAATGCAGATTGAAGTATAATTTTCTTGCTTTTTTGGGAGCGATATGGCTAATATGGAAATGTGTTTGCATGATTTCACATGTATAATTGATATCATTTTGCTTGCCTTCTCAGTGGATGGGAGGTGGGGAGAAAATTTGGAGCTCAAAATCTGAAAAGAAAAGAATGCTAAAAATAATTTTTTAAAAGAAAAGGTAAAGGCACCATTGAAATGAGGAAAGTAGGGAAAGGCTGGGAGATGTGAGGTCAGAATGAAGCATTTTCAGTGGAAGTGAGAGTTGTAGTTGTTTTTCCTTCATTCTTGAAGAGGACCAAGACATCAGGAAGGTGATATCATGACTTGCAAGTGAATTGGATTTAAATGAGAGAGGGCTGTGTAAAGTCACCAACCTCACTTTCTCCTCTGGAGTGATCTGGGTTCAGTGGCAAAATATAGATCAGGATGACTGGAAATGGCTCCCTGGGAGTGAGTAAAGTAAAAGTAAAGAAGGTTGTGAATGGAGATGAATTTGACTTTGGAATGGATCAAACAAGATGAGGGCACCACGAAAGCTGGTAGATGTAGGGGACTGCAACAAGGAACAGGAGATGGTATGAATGGTGAAAGGAAAAAAAACATTTAATTTGTATTAGATTTCAGGCTGGGAATTCCACACAATCATCAAGATAAGCCAGTCCATTCACTCATAGAGCTTATTCTAATAAAGGCAGACAACTCATATAGGAGAGTGGTGACCAGGGAATGGAAAGTCTGGGGAATCACAGGGCTGCTGAGTTGATTCTTACAGAAGTCAATTGACAGACTCTCTCCAGGAACAATGATAATATGATAGTATTGATTTGACTTAGAGAAGATGCTAAGATGGCTGGGGTGGACAGCTGGAGGGGATGTGAAGCATGGTCTTGGTCTGTGTAGGTATAGTGGGTTTAGTTGTTTGTCCACTTTAAACTAGATGGTAAGCCTAAGGAGGTAATTATGGGCTTCGAAATAGAGGTTGTTTAGTGATGGTCAGAATGATTTGTATACTTTTATGGTAAAAAATGAGAATTATTTTATGCTTGTGTGACATTAGATTAATCTTCACGATCTCTCTAAGCCTCAGGTCCACCCTCCATCTGTAAAATTCTAGAGTGCGATGTGATCTCCAAGGTCCTTTTCTAGTTGTAGTGTCTTTTGGTCTAAGAGAGTGACCTTCATGATCCAGGGTCATTATTTCCAGGGTGTGGCAGGTCCTAGATTGCCCCTCCCCCTTTTGAAAAGTCCTGAAACTGGAAGTCCCTGGGATACTCTGACCTTGTGAAGATGCTGTGACCACTGCATAAGAGATAAATGTTCATCCTTCTAGTCAAGAAGACTACAAACCCGAGCCACTCAAATTTTGACAAAATCTGAACTTGGGACAGGAAACTACCACGAGGGGGCAGCGCGCTGCAGCGAATATCTTCACTCCAGTTGGCAAGCAAACCTACCAAACTTCCCCAGCTTCTCCAGTTCCTCCCGTACGTATTTCCGTTGCTCTGACGCTCTCCTGAGCCAGGGGGTCGGGCAGGAGAAATCGATTCTTTCCCTCCCCCTATCCATCCCTCTTCTCTTACCCAAAGGGAAATTCGAGTAGGAGTGAAGAGGTGTTGCAGCAGGAGACAGAGGAGGCTTCCAAGACATCTCAATCACGGGAATTGGGTTTCCTTGGACGTGGGAGATTGCAGAGAGTTTCTCTGGCGATCACTTTCCGCCGGAGGAGAGTCAGTGTGTCCCTGCTGGGCGTTAAGAGGGCAGCAAGAGGGCACAGAGCCTTGAAGGATCTGCAGTTCTGTCGGAGGCCTTGCTCAAGCAGCTGCTGAAAAGGTTCAGAAGCCCTGAGGTCAAGTGCGTAACCGTAAACTGTCCTGGAGATCAGATGCGTGGTGAATTGCGCAGCTAGTGCGAACTTCAGGAATCTCTCCCTTCCAGTGCTCAGCACCAAGCTTAGCTGGAGCAGCCGTGACTACTGCAGCAGCAGCAGCAGCAGCAGCAGCTGCAGCAGCAGCAGCATCTCAGGGCATCGCTGTAGTTGTCATTCCTCCCGAGGAGCAGAGGGGAGAGAAGGCTTAGGATGCTCGAGGGAGGTAGCGGTCTGGAATTGATGCATCCTGCGTTCAGCCCGAGTGTCTCCTAAAAACAAAACAAACAAACCCCAATCCCAACAAGACTCCAGCGATGAAGAGGAGGATTCTGACAGCACAGACCAAACTTTATGACCCTTTTCGCTTCAGATCAGCTTGACCGAATCTCTGAGTTCCACGGTGAATATCTTTCTACTTGGGGTGAGAGAATGATAATGACCAATTGGAGAAAGAGATCGAGTCTTTCAGTGGTGAGGAGAGAGACTTAGAGGGTTCTCCCCCCACCCCACCTTCCTTTTTCACGACTCTGGGAGGATTATATAAGATGCATGACGGGCTGCCACCAGCCATCTAGAGGGAAGAGCAAATTGCTGCGTTGAGAGGTGGATTTTTGCCCTTTCCCTTAACCTCCACTTGTCTTGTGTACCCAGCATCCTGCAGTGAAGGTGACTGACGCCCTGCCAGTTTGTTTCAGTCCTAGCTCGCAGTGTACTTTTTTTTTCCTGGAGGAACAGGGAGGATCCAGCTAACGCGAGGTGCTCCCTGTAGGGAGGCGACGGGGACCTGCGATCAGGTGGTGGGGAGACCCACGGAGAAGCCGCGTAGGCGGTACAGTTTGGCAGGGCTGCGGTGGGGAAGCTCTGACAAAGCTCCTGAGACTCCTCTGGTCTTGCAGGTCTAGCTGCTGCTGCGTTTGCTTTCTCACTTTCCTCGGTCTGAAGGCTACGGCTGCATCGCTGGCGCCCTGGGCCACCACTGAACCTTTGGAGCCCACTAAGTCGCGTCCTGCCCCCACTTGACTGATTTTCCCCTCTGCGCCCCACCCACCCCTGGACACGCGTGGGAGAGACAGGTGTAGCTCATCTTATAATAATGCCTGCCTGCCCCCTGCGGGGCGGAAAGATGATTTGGGAGGCCCAGGGACTTGGAGGGGTCTGGAGATCTAGTTGAAAGGTACGGTGAGGTTTTGGCTTGGAGCTGGGTAGGAACTGGTTCCCCGGAGAGAGCATAACTCCTGAAGCCCGTCAGAAGGGCTGTTTCTGCGCCACTTTTTCATTGCTGCTCCGGTAGCCTTCGGGACCCAGCGCATTTGGGAAGAGGGGAGGTGGTGACATCACGTCCAGAGATCGAGGGAGGGAGCTGGAAAACTCCCCCTTCCCCATTGCTCTTCATTCCTAGCGTTTCCTGGCTACACCCGCTGTTAATTTGTGGATGAAGTTGGCTGGGTCCCCTCTTCCGCGTCTCCCCTGGAGGGTGGCTGCCCTGATGCCTCCTGCCAGCGGCAGGCCAACAGTACCCGGGACTTAGGGCTGCTGCGTTCCCTGCAGCCGCCACCACCGGACTCCATGCTCCTAGGAGCGTCTTGGCTGTGCGCTTCCAAAGCCGCTGCAGCGCAGAGCGAAGGAGAAGAGGAAAGGCAAGGCGAGAGGAGGAGGAGGCGAGCAGCAGCGGCAGCAGCAGCAGGAGGAGGAGGAGAAGAGATGGACGAGTCCTCCTTGCTGGATTTGCTGGAGTGCTCGGTGTGCTTAGAACGTCTGGACACTACTGCCAAGGTGCTCCCGTGCCAACACACCTTCTGCCGCCGCTGTCTGGAGAGTATCGTGTGCTCTCGCCACGAGCTGCGCTGCCCCGAGTGTCGCATCCTGGTGGGCTGTGGGGTGGATGAACTACCCGCCAATATCCTGCTTGTCAGGCTGCTGGATGGAATCCGCCAGAGACCCCGAGGCAGCGGCGGGGGAGGCGGGAGCAGCAGCTGCAGCAGCAACGGGAATAGCCCCACGGCCAGAGGTCATGGTCCTACCCCAGCTGGAGGTGGTGGAGGAGGTGGAGGCAATGCCCTGGGGTCCCCAGCCTATCACCCAGCCGCCGCCGCTGCAGCCGCCACGATCTCCGGGGGCACCAGCGCAGCCGCCAGTCTGCGAGAACTGGCCGCAGCTAGCAGGAGCGCTCTCCTGGGAAAGGTGGGTACCTACCGCTACGGAACAACGAAGTGCCTTGGGTGGGAGGAGTAGAGAAGGACTCGAAACGCTAACAGCGTATGGCGTGGGCTCCTTCACGTGTTGTCACACTACTCCTTCCCCGCCTCCCACCGCTTTCTCTTCTGTGTTTTGCTTTTCCTGGGAGTTTGCTAAACATTTCTCTATTCACCCCCACGTCTTAACTCCCGGACCATGTAATTTACTAGCTTCTGAAATTTTTGCACCAGCTTTTTCTGACCTGCTCTCCATTACTCCCTTAGCCCCCTTCCCGCCCCCCCCACCCCAACCACCTGTGCTTAGAAGTATCTCTTCAGGGACACAGACCAAAACCACCCCCTTCGCTCTTGCTCGTGTTTCACCTATCCTCAATGCTCCAGCATCCCACTTTCCCAGCTACATTCCTTAAGCATTCCCATCAATCTTGTGCACGCCCCACCTCCTCCCTTCGTAGTTTCTGTCAACAACTTAGTCCTTTGGGAATCATCCCCTCACTTCATATTCTCACTACTGAAACCTTCAGTTGGTAGACTAAACAAATCTATTGTTCTTTTGCGTGGTGGGTGAATACAGTTTTTCTCTCTACGACTCCTCGTCCCGTCCCCCCCCCCCCCCCCATGTGGCGGGGTATGCCTCAGCTGTTTGTGTTTTGCAGATGGAGAGGAAAGTCACTATCCCGGGCAGTTGGTTTGGTTGAAACAAAGTAAATCAAAATCCTCTTTGGAAGGAAGGGAAAGAGTTAACAGTCAAGTGACCAAAGGAGCCCTTTTGGCTGAGTCCTTGACTGGACTTGGCAGCATCTGTCAGGAAGCGATTGTCTTTTTCATAGCTCTTAGCAGGGCAAGGTTTGTATTCCCACATGGATCGTTAGTCTGGGTTTGTGCCGCTTTCACTGCTTCTAGTTTTTAGCCAATGGGGCCATCTCTTTCAAGGCTTCTGTGATTTGGTTTCCAAATCTTTTAGATCTAGTGTTTGTTTAGCCTCATCCTTTTGTCAGTGGCATCCCTTGGGGGTCCTTCTGTGAAGGGCAAGACAGTGTCATGCTGATTAAGTGAGAAGCAGTCTGTACTGGATGTTTTAAATGAAGACAGTAACTCTCTAATCCATTTTTAAGATTAAAAAAGTTCACCATCAATAGGTTGGAAGCATGGTTTTATTTTATTCATATAAGCTGAGCTAATCTTTTTTTTCCTGAGGAATTGATATGTAAGGGAGATTTTGATTTAAATAAGTCATAAGCATGTTATAACATTGTTGAAATGTTATGAAATCATATAATACAATGAAATTACTGAAATAAGAAACCTTTGCCCTGACATTCCAATTGGATTGATGTATGGTGTTCAAAAGGGCTGGCTGTATTTTAGAGAATGTTTAGAAACGCTGTTCTCTCCATTCTGCCAATTATAGCTCTTCTTAGTAGTAGACCTTGTGAAGAAATATTTGCTTGGGACTATTGTCTAAAGCAGAATGAAGATGATGTTCAGTTCTTTAAAAAATGATAAATCCAGCTCCAGACTCATTCCACATGGGGCATAGAGCCAATGTGTATTAAGTTTAAGACTTTCCTCTTCTTTATTATTGTTTGATCTGATATATAATACTGTTCTTGGGGAAAATGGGCATGCAGTTTACTTCTCCAAGGAAGCACTTATCTCCAAAATGCCACAACTTCTGGAGACACGTTTTATTCTATTTCCAAACCTTTTGGGACACTCAGTCTGGAGCCTTTTTTTTTGTTTGGTTTTTAAGGAAAAAGATGCATCTTTTCCACTGGGTGATACTTTGGTAAATATTTACAGTGACTTTGCATTGTAATTCTCCTTGAAGAGAACTTTTCACGTATGGCCTCTGAAGTATGGAAGGTCACTGCCATGGAGATTCATCTGTAATTTTATAGTTTTGCATCCTTTACATTTCATCCTGGGTAAATTTTGAAGTCGGTTTAGTCAGAATGATTAGAGTGGGATTTTGTTAACTGGACCTGTAAGCTTTTTTATAAGGGCACCTATAGTTTGAATCTTGCATAGTGCTTTTTTCAGTTCATAAGGTTATTTCACATCTGTTCTCTCTTTTTGATTTTCGGAGCAAAATTATGAGATAGCCATGGTGGATATTATCCCAATTTTACAGGAAAAGCAAGGGTTAGAAGTCAAATGACTTACTTAAGGTCAAGTAGTTAGTTAATAGAAGAGCTGGGACTAGAGCCACATTTTCTGACCTACTAATTGAGTGCTGCTCTCTAATATATGGCCTTTACTTGTTAAATGTTCTATGACTTACTAAACAACAACAAAAAAATACTTCATCACCCACCAGTTCTTTTTCCCCAGGCCCACTTTAAAGGTACCATAGCTGAATTTTGTTGAAAGCTTGACTTTAAGACTAATTGCTCAGGAATTTATGTGGTATTTCACCCATACCTAGATGTTAACAGCTAAAAGGGGTGGAGGTGGGGGGAGAGAGGGGGAGTTATATTCTGTCCCTATTTATCCAGAAGAATGATCTTTACAGTGAAAAGGATAAAACTAAGTTTTCATCCTTTGGTTAAGAAGTAGTTGAAGCCCAGGACAAGTGAGGAGATAGTTAAAGAAACATTAGTTGTTCAAAGTCAACAAGCATTTATTAAATACCTTCTGATCACCTGTTTGGGATAAGTTATATCCCATCAATCTGCAAGAGTAACCAGAATGACTGCCGAATCTTGGTCAATAT
This sequence comes from Trichosurus vulpecula, assembly GCF_011100635.1. Classification (NCBI taxonomy): domain Eukaryota; kingdom Metazoa; phylum Chordata; class Mammalia; order Diprotodontia; family Phalangeridae; genus Trichosurus; species Trichosurus vulpecula. The sequence continues at coordinate 394,378,251 of NC_050576.1, read as the reverse complement.
TTGAGGAATCCTGGAGGATTGGAGAGGTGCCCAGTACTGGAGATGGTCGAATGTTTCCTGTTTTTTTTTTTTAAGTAAGTGGGTGTATTCTCTAAAATGCAAACTAATGGATTTAACATCTATCCCCAACAAGGTTCTAGAACAAATTATCTATTGATGGTTTGTGGGCATCTGGTGATCGCTAGAAACCCACAAGGGTACCTTAAGAACAAATAAATCTTGTCAGACTACCCTCATTTGCTTTGTTGACAGGTTAGTATTTCTGATATGAATACAGAAATGTATTAGACCTTCATTCAGCAAGACATTTGGCACAACTTTCTCTCAATATTTTTGTGTATGGCACATACAAATTTTAATTGGATGGCTGTATATTTAGGTTGGTCCATAGCTGACTCAATGACCAGACCAAAAGAGTATCAGTTAAAGAATTAATTAGTGCTCACCTGGATGGGGCATTTTACTAGCATGCCTCAGGCCTACTCCATATTGCGTTTGTATCAGTGACTTGGATGGAAACAGATAACATGCCTTTTAAACTTGGAGATGATATAACCTGGGGAGGTTGGTTCATTTGTTGTAAGACAGTTTTAGGATCTGCACTGTTCTCAAAGACCCATACTTGAGGTCTAATTTAAGATGAATTTACTCTAAATTACTCTAAAGGCCAGTACCTAGAGTAAAAAAGGCAAGTATAAGCTGGAAATATGTGACTAAATAGTAATTCATATAAAAAGAGGGAATCTGGTTTGATTATGAAATTGAATATATGAATGAGGCTCTTATAATTTTAGGCTATATTAATAAATATACCATCCAGCTCAATAGTGCTACTATAGTGTGAATTGGTCAGATTATATCTGTAATACTGAATTAAGATTAGTGAACCATATTTTGAGAGGGACATCAACAAATTGGAGTATAGCCAGTATGGTAAGGGATATGGAAAAGATGCTGAATGAGAAACCAAAATGCAGAAACTATGAAAAAGATGGCTTGGATAGAACATGGTAGCTATCTCCACATTCTTGAAGGGTTATTATGAGGAAGTGGGATTAGAAATTTTCTGCATCTTGCCAGAGGGCAGAACCTGGACTAATGGATGGAAATTATAAGGAGGTAGATTTTAGCTCAACACCGGGAAGAATTTTGTAATAATTAAAGCCGTGTAGAAGTGGACTGGGCCATTGGGTGAAGTATTGAGATCACAATCACTGGAGATGTTTGAGTGGTGGTTAACACTTGGTGGAACATTGATTATAAAATTCATGCTTTGGTTCATGAGTTGGAAGGGACCATAAAGGTCACTCTAAGATTCTACAATTCTAACCTGTTTTGCTAGTCAGTGTTTTATCCAAAAATTTTAAAATGTAAATAAACTTATTTATTCAAGGCTTGAATTTTGGTACTCATAGCCTACTGGAATTATAGAAACGTGTTATCTTGCTTTGTTAGCCATGTCAATTTGTGTGCTGTAAGAACATTGTAAACATATGGGATTATTATTTATTAAGAAGTCCTGTAAATTTGGCAGGTAAAGGACTTTAGCTGGAAGTCACTTTTGCATTCAAATCAGCAAATATTTGAGTGCTTCCTATGTGTAAGGCCCTTTAAGCAGGTCTCCTTGTATTTTATTGTACATAAAATCACATTGAATCCTTGTGGCAAAACTAAATGGAACCTCATGTTGTTTAACAGGCCCATCATCGTGAGATTGAAAACCATCCTAATAATTTGTTACTAAATAATTTTCATATTGGTTTCAAAAGTACAGTGTCAATTCCAAACCGTAGCAGGTTTTCTAATGGAGTCATGAGAGTGGGACAACATTAACGGAGTAAAATAATATAATAAACATAAGCACCGCTTTTTATGATGTCAAGCTGACTCTGCCCTAGGTGTTTTTTTTGTATTAATGGAGATAAGAGATGCTGTATTTCAAGGATGAGGGCTCTGTTTAAATGGATCAATTTGAAAAAGCCAGATTCTATCTCTGAACGTGGAAGTGAATTATGTCATTGTTTAGTCATTGTGAACTGAAGGACAAATAGCTTAATTAAGATGTGAGTCCAGTGGGAGAATAATGGCTACGGAAGCCCAACCCAAACATCCCACAAGGAGGCAGGGGCGGGGGAGGGGGGGGATCCCTAATCTCAGAGGATTTTCAAGGCAAGTGATTCTATATTTTTTGCAAATTCTACTGTAGTCATTTTTTGGAGGGGGGGGAAGGCAGGGCAATTGGGGTTGTGACTTGCCCAAGGTCACACTGCTAGTAAGTGTGTCAAGTGTCAAGCTGGATTTGAACTCAGGTCCTCCGGTGCTCTACTCACTGCACCACCTAGCTGCCCCCACAGTAGTCATTTTGGCTACAATAAATTACTATCAGTGTTAGCCCTGGGCATGTCCCTTAACTTTTCTGGGCCCTTATTTCCTCATACCTAACTAGCAGTAAGATTCCAGTCCTAGGTAGAGGCTAGCTTGGAATTTCCACAGTCTCTCCAAATTCAAATGTTCTATTATTTCATAACATAAATGTTTAGTAGGTATTGTTTAAAACCAGGACCCTTTAAGAATATTTTCTAAGGAGCTTCAAAGAATCCAAGACTCAGAAACCATCTAGTCTAGCCCATACCTAATCAACAATCCTACCTACTACGTCCCCAATGGTAAGTCATCATCTTTGCCTTTGCTTAAAGCTCTACTGAGGGGGAACCCACTATTCCTTGAGGTAGCCCACTGGAAGGTAGGGGGAAAGAACAAACATTTATTCAGGCTTACTGTGTGGTCAGGCACTGCACCAAATGTTTTACAGCATTTGATCCTCACCACAACCCTGGGAGGGAGGAGCTAATATTATCCCCATTTTATCATTGGGGAAGCTGAGGCAGACAGAGATTAAGTAACTTGCCCAAGAGTCTCACACCTAGAAAGTGTCAGAGGCTGGATTTGAACTCAGGTCTTCCTGACTCCAAGCTCAGCATTATATGCGGTGCCAACTAGCTACTATTAGGAGAAGCCTAACTGGTAGGCAAGTTTTCTTTGTATGGAGCCTAAGTCTGCATCTCTGTAATTTCCATGCCTCGATCTTAGTTCTGCCCTTTGGGAGTTAGAACTTATCTCAACGCATATGAGTCTCAGTCTACTGTTGTAAAGTTGAGACTGATAGTGATAGAGGAACTTATTTGTGGTCCGAAAACCTAGTTGGTTATTGTTTGGTGCAAACGAAGACAACCCAGATCATGGATAGGATGGCCAGTTAACTTGACTCATGTCTCTTAATAGCTAGTGCTCACATGAGGTCTTCAAAGTGTTTCACGTGCATTGTCTCATTTGATGCTCGCAATGGCCCTGGGAGCCAGGTGTTATCTTTACTGCACCATTTTACAGATGAGGAAACCGAGGCTGAGAGAGGTTAAGTGACTTGCTTTCCTTCTTAGGCCCCATGCCTAACACAAAACATCCATTGCATTTACCAAGCATTTGATAAATGTTTATTGAATTAATGAATACGTATTAGTCAAGGGGAATAGCCAGAAAATGGGCAAAGCTCACCATATACTAAACTGGGAAAACAATTCAAAGTTTGTGCCTATTGAAGATGGTTTAGTAGAGTCAATTTTTATACATGATGTTGGAAACTTTTAGGTAATCTTATCTTGCTTTTGGATTCAAAGTTTGGCCGTGAGTAGCAAAAGTGGATCAGCTTAGGCTAATTAGAGTCCATATAAAGTACTATCCTCAACCTGTTGCTTTCCTTTTTTTGTCTTATCCTTTGAAACCTGCCCAATACTCCTGATCCCTAGAAAGTCCATTAAAGTGAAAGAAGTCTAAGCTAATCTGCTTAAGAAAAAGGCAGGAGAGGAAAAGAGTCCTACCCAGGGTTGCTGATACAGTTGGTTGGCAAGCCCCCGGTACAACAAAACTAAATACAGCACCTTTAATCTGCATGAGACAATAACCAGTCCACAAGTGCATAGAATTAGGCTTTTTCAGGGTGTGATTGTGCGGAGTAGAATTATATGCTAATTGTTCTTATATTCTAGCTGTTCACAGGAGCCCTGCTGGCTTTGTGGAGAATGGTAGAATTGTGTCTAAATTATACAATTACTTCAAATGAATATCAATTCAATCTGTACGTTATCTTTTTCTGATATTATCATGATGAGGTGGGGTGGAGTGCCGTATTTGAAATAAAACATCAGTAAGATTTTGATTGGGGGCGGGGAATGTTTTTTTCTGTAGCTTCTCCTGCCAACTAGAGGTCAGTTTTATCAGATTTTCTGTTGCTTGGAAGAAAGAGCTTCAGTTACTGAATTAGAAATGTGTGTTTGATGTTCATCCTATTGGAATTTTAATTAACCTTAAAAGAAAAGGCTAACAGGGAAGGTGTTGGTAGCAGAGTAGACTTTAAAAATATATACATTCACATGCTATATTTGTGGAGCTTCCTTAACTGATTGAATTGAATCACAGTTGGAAAGAAAATGCTGTCACAGTTTGAATTTTATATAGAAGTGGTTGCTTTATCCTTTTGAGCAAAAATCTTATATCCTAATGCCTTATGAATACTTAATGGTAGGATATCCCTTTTAAGTAAACTAAAACTAGTCCAAAAGAGAATTGTTTCAGTTAGTTCTTTCAAATGTATTTATACTTAGCAGCTGATGTAGTGGCTATCTGTTTGAAAAGGATATTTTGGTTTTGTCTAATGGATGATGTGTGCGTGAACTCATATATGCACTTAAGTGAAGTACAGCTAACTGTAAGAAAGTGGGCAAAGAGAGAGGGAGGAGAGTAAAAATACTTCAAATTAGAGAAGAGACTGAAATGACTTTTTCAACCAAAAGAGCATTCCAAGTAGGAAATGAACACTGTGCAACATCAGAATTCAAGTTCACAATGCATTTTCAAAATAACCCATACTTGCTCTCTTCTGCTCCTTTTATGAAATAGGGTAAGAAGAAGATTGGGTCCTTGCTATACACTAAAGAAAAAATTTATTTGAAAAATTTCTTTGAAATTTTCTGGCTACATACATTATATAGATATCTCCATATATCTATATTTCAAGAATTGCCATATTAATCTTTTAGGAATTTTGTGTTTCTGGTGAAAATTTATATTTTAGAAAAATAGAATTGGATTGATTTAGCACTGTGTATGAGTAAGCAGCAATAGTTTCTTGGTTTTTTTTATAGCTTTTTTATTTTGTCATTTCCTTGGTATTCAAAAGGCATTCACAGTTTTTTTAAACCTAGATCATTTTTATATCACATAAAGCTTGATAGGAGTTGTGTTGGAAACGAAGCCTAAACTATCTCTTTTGAGAGTTTCAGTGATTTCAAAAAACATGATGTTGACTCCCTTGCTTATTGCTTGTGAGGCATGGAGGGAATGACATCAGACTCCCATGAAGGTATTCACAGCCTTTTTTGTACATTGTAGTAATCTGATTTCACCAAAGGGTCACCTCTGGGGTACAGCCTCCACATGCCACTTTGTCAGGAAACATAAGAATTTTAACCAGCATGCGTAGAGAAAGAACTAAGTTCAAATATATGGAGAATCTCTTCTTCAGCATTCTAAGATCTCAAGAGTATGTATCAACAACAGTGTTTAGGATTTGTCATTTGGTATCTGTCTGAGTCCCAGGGAAGAACCTTTATTGTTGCTCTGAGAAGAGTAGGGCTCTGACAGTAGGAGAGAAAGCATCCTTATGTGGATGGAGGTGAAATGTTATGATCACAGACTGAATTAGCTATTGACAACTATTGTTTTTTCTTACTGAGACTAATGATCATTCTTGTGTGACCCGTCTTTCAAATATTCCTTTTTATTTGAAGAGTCAAAAAATCATTAAACCGGATTATGGGAAGGTTGATATTTTACACTCTTGTTATCTTGCTTTAACTTAGGAGCTCTTCAATTTGTATCCAGTGCTTATAGTGTCTTGAATTTATGTAGCACCTATCCTAGGTACAAAGTACATTCATATATTTTATTATATAAAATTTTTAGTAGATGGGGCAGGTCATTGCAGTCACATCTTTGTATATGGAGACAGTGAAAACCTAAGAGCTTAAATCATTTGCCTAAAGTCACCATTGTCATTGGTAGACTCAGGTCTAGAACTCAGGCTTTTGGATTCTTAGTTTATCCTTTTATCCATTGAATAACGTTGCTCGGAAAAAGCTTTTAGCTCCTGAGTGTTGATTCAGGAGCTAAAATTATCATATATTAATCTTTACTTTGAGATCCTCAGAGAGATTATGAAATGATGCCGTTGGAGTAGCTGATTATAAGAGTAATGAAATCTACGGAAAGAACTTTGGCTCACACAAAAATCTCATATGCTTCTCAGGTTCCTTCGTCTATGTGTGTCCAGATGCTCACAGAACACTTCAGCACAATGGACAGTAGCAATACTTTGTAGAATGAAAGATGGCCCAAGGAATATTGGATACGTGTCATGATATTTCTGTAACTAACTTCTTTGTGTAGTTTTCATACCTGTCCCATGTTTATAATAGTTTTAAAGTTAGTTCTGACTTTGGCTAAAGTTGGCACATTTTGTTTGTATTTTATCTAGATATTTGATTTTGGTGCAATGGAAATACACTGAAGCTGGAATCAAAGAACATGAGTTCAAATCTTAATTCCAGTACTTCAGGAAAGTCCCCTCATTTTTCTGGGACACAGTTTCTTCATCTGTAAATTGAACAGCTTTGAATGGGTGACTTAGAAGGTTCTTCCCAGCTTTAAAAATGCTGTGATCCTACTCTTTTGTTTTCTTGGAGGCCACACTCCAAGATCTTTCCAAATCTCTGATATTTAAAACTAATAGTCATACACATCTGACTATTGTGAATAGACTTGAAATATGAAAGCAAACTGTCAAGCTAAAATTTCAGTTCGGCTCCTTTCTCATGTGATTCTTGGTCTCTGTGCCTCACATATTAGTAGTGCCAATCTTAAATGGTTGGTTTGGACATTGAGCTTAATTGGCCTGTTGACTTGAATGTGTTTTCAATTCCAATAATACTTAATAATATATCACTTAAGTATGCGTATGATTATCTACTCTGAACTTACTGGATGGGTGACCTTTTACAAGTCACTTAGTCTTGTTAAGCCTGAATTTCCTCATCTGTAAAAAAATTGACAATGATTGTAATACTTGCCCCACAGGATTGTTGCAAAGATCCAATAAAATAATGTAAAGTGATTTGCAAACCTATAAGCCCTACATAAATAACTTTTTGGAACCTGTAGTACTGTTTTCTTTGTAGCTTATTTTATGCTGCTATTCTTTATGTAGCCAAGAACACAAATAGAAGAATTGCATAAGCATTTTTGGTGTTCTCTTGGAGCTCAGTTAATTACTTCTTTCAAAATTCCATGATATCATTAAAAGAAGCTATAATATATTCTTGGATTCAATTAAATTTGGGATTCCGTTATTGATGCTGTAAGGTATAGATGCCAAGTCTAAATTTATAAGAGCATAAGTTGGCTCCACATTGCTTAAAATCCACTAACCAACTAAGTATTTTGTGGGGAATGTTTATACTACCTAACAAATATTGTTTTGGTGGTCTTGGATAGACATAAACCAGAATCTCTGAAAACATAGTAAGGAAACCCAATAAATTACATCAGAAGTTTAATATACTACTTTGGCATTTATGTGGTGCCATTTTCCTCAGAGACTAAACTGTCACTCTTAAAACTTCGGTTACAAAACTTCTCTTCTTTCCTCAAGCCTTCCATGGAATTCCTCCCTCCTCTCTCAACTGAGGATCTTACTTAGTATTTTATTAAGAAAATTGAGACCATTTGTTGGGGGCTTCTTCTTCTTTCTCACAATTCCTTGACACATCCTCCCACAGTATTTTGTCCTTTAGTCTAGTTTGTGAAGACATGGCCTTTTTCCTGATTGAGGCCAATCACTCCTCTAGATATATGCATCAAACTCCTAACACCTGTTTTCTCCAGTAGATTGCCCCACTATCATCTCCTTTTTCTAATTTTCATTCTCTCCCTCTCCATTGATTGCTTTCCTGCTGCCTACAAACATACCAGTCTCCTCCATCTATATAAAGCAGCAGTAGATCTACCATACCTGCTAGCCAGTATTCTACACCTCTCTTCCCTATCTTAGTAAAACTTTTTGAAAAGGTTGTTTATGGACTATCATCTCCTCTCTTCTCACTATCTTCTAAATCCTCTGCAATCTGGATTGTGATATCATCACTCAACTAAAACTATTCCCTCTAAAGAAACCAATGATCCATTGTCAAATTGGGGGCTAGCCTTTGCTCAGTTCTCATCCTTCTTGAAAATGTTGACCAGCTTTTCTTTCAGTATACTTTCTCCCCTCTGGGTTTCTCATGACATTATTTTCTTCTGGTTTCTCCTATCTGTCTGACTATTCCTTCTCAGTCATCTTGGTTGGAATGTCCTCCATGTCATGCCCACTGCCTAGAGTCATGCCCCCAAGATGCTTTTACTTAATGTCTTCATCAGCTCTCATGGGTACAATTGCAGTCTCTATGCAAAAGACTTCCAGATCTGTATATCTAGCTCTATACTGTCTCCTAAGCTGTAGCCCTGCATCATTATTTGCCTAGTAGACCTTTCAAACTGGATATGTTGTAAATATCTCAAACTTGACATATCCAAAACAAAATTCATATCTCACTCCTTTCCACTAAACCACCCCTATCATAAACTTCCCAATTGCTGCCAAGGGTAATACCATCCTTCTGGTCACAGAGGTTCTCAACTTTGGTGTCATCCTTGGCTCCTCCTTCACACTCATCTCACACATCCAAGCCAATGCCAAATCTTGCCAATATCTCTTACCTTTCCCTTTCTGTTCCAATGGCATCGCCCTAGTTAAGACATTCATCATCTCTCACTTAGATTATGGCAATAGCCTCCTAATTGTTCTCCCTGCCACATGTCTCTCCCCACTCCAATCCATCTCCATACAGCTCCTAAAACACAGTTCTGATCATGTTACACCAGCTCCTCCTAGCCTCTCCTATCCCCCACAACTCAATAAACTACATTGCTCCCTATTATCTCTAGAATCAAATACAAACTCCTTTGCAAGGCATTTTTAAGCTCTTCACAACCTGTTCTTTTCCTACTTTTCACATTAATCCTGTTCACATGCTTTATGGCCCAGGGAACTTGTTGTTCTCTATACATGATGCCTCATCTTTTATTTGTTTCTTTGCATTGACTCCCTTCCATGACTGGAATCTGTTTCATCTTCACCTCCTTGTCTTAGATTCACTGGTTTCCCTTGAAATTCAGCTCAAGCTCTCCCTTTTACATTAGCCTCGCTTAATTTTCTCATCAGATTCTAGGGACCAACTTCCCTAAAGTACCTTGTATTCATTTTGTATATATTTCATGTATACTTATTTATGTGCATGTTAGATTTGTAAGCTCTTTAAGGGCAGGGACGGTTTTGTTTTTGTCTTTGTATCCTTGGTACTTTGCACATTCCCTGGCACTAGTCGATGCTTAATAAATGCTGCTAAATGAACTGCTTGGGGATCATCATCTGTAGAGATCTTCTTTTTTTCTTTTTCTTTTTCTTTTATTGAAGGGGGGATGGCAGGGCTCTTGGAGTTCAGTGACTTGTCCAAGCTCACACAGCTAATAAATGTGTCAGGTGCCTGAGGCCAGATTGGACCCCAGTCCTCCTGACTCCAGGGCTGGTGCTCTACTCGCTGTGCCACCTAGCTGCTCAATCTGTAGAGATCTTTACCAGAATAGTGACTAGTAAATCAAAAGGGTCTTTCACAAGTTTATGTTTGCATTCCCAGGTTAGATGAAGCTAGCCACTGTGCTGTGACTAAAAATCTATGCAGCTTATTGACCATAGATGGTTTCTCATAAAATACCAAAAGTGTTGATGCCTTACCCAAATAATAAGGCCCAAGTGATATGGACTTTGTCAATAGGTTATTTTCTGTTTAAACCAAAGACTGCTTGTTGTGTTTGTCATTTCCTAGTTCAATTAAATGACTAGATTGCCTTTTAAAAAAGCTTGGGAGTTGATATAAGCAGTAGCACTTCTAACACTGATATCAGCAGTGTTCAGAAATTCACCCCATATTTCACATGTCCTTTGTGTGGAGTGATTTTCGCTTAGATTGCCTTTATGTAGTCATGTTCTTTTCCCAAACTTCAGCAATTTCTTGCCTTGATTTAGGAGTTGTCTGAATTTTCTTTTTTCCAAGGAATTGCATATGATCCTTATATGGTGACTGTGGAGGTGGTTGATGTTAATTACAACTCATTTCCTTTATGTCCCCAAACTAGGCATTGCCTCATTTCTTTTTTTGATAATTTCTACTCGTCTGAATCTGTATGGCATCCAGAGAAGTGATATTATTTACTTGCCAGATCCCAGGACTTATGGAAACTTTCTCACTATAATTAAGTTGTTGAAGGGACAGAGGAAGCCCTTTTGTGCGTAAAGGAAGAAGAAGAGGCTAGATTGCATCGTGGGCAGAATGGTGGTCTTAGAGTCTAGAAGACCTGAATTAAAATCCTGTCTCTGACACTTGTTAGCTGTGTAACCCTGGCAAGTCATTCAACCTCCATAGGTCTCAGTTTTCTCATCTGTAAAATAGCATTTACCTTCAGGGCTGTTGTGAGATAAAATGAGGCAGTATTTGTAAAGCACTTTGCAAACCTTAAAGTATTATATAAATGACATTTATAACAATTATGATTATGGTAATATTATTACTTAATCATACTATTATGATCATCAGTATCACTCTTCCTCCATTATTTTTCAGTCTAATCAGACATAGACCCCAGTGAAATGAAAAATGCCCTGTTCACCACTGATAGGGCATACTTTGCCTGCTGAGCAGCTAGAAGAAAAGGGTTTTTATAAACACATAATAAATTTATATAAGAATCCCTCCTTGGTGGATGACAGAAGAACAGGGGAGCTTTCGAAATAGGTTATGGGGAGGTAGTGGTATCCACACTGAAGCATGGATTCACTGCAGGAAAGGAATTGCTGTGTGACTATGGGCAAGTGACTTGACATCTCTGACCTTCAGTTTCCTCATTGGCTAAATATGGATGATAATATCTATAGTCCTTATCTTGTAGAGGTATTCTGAGGCTCAAATGAGATGATGGAAACACTAGAGGGCTGTATAAATGATGAGGGTGAACTTCATGATTTATAGAATTTGTGATAGCCCATGGATCAGCTGGCCTTTGTCTCCTTGCTACCAGCTCACCAATGAAAATACGTCTTTCACAACCAAATCAACCCTGCAACCCATCCAAACTGGCGTCTTTCAGCTCTTTTAGTTGCCTCTGTTAGGCTCTGCGTCTATATCCATTTTTGTTTTCCCAAGCTGTTGCCAGTGCTCTTTCTTCAGTATTCCCTTCTGTGGGCTGTGTGTTTTCTTGACAATTGCTGGTTTGTTGGCCCTTCAAGGTTTTGATCAGCTGGCTTTGTGTTTCACAACAGCCACAGTTAGTCATCATCTCAGTCCTGCTTCCCAGTGGTCTTAGTTTAGTGATGGAAGGCATTTGGGTTTGTTATGCACATACATGCTTAAAAAAATAATCCAGGGAAGAGGGAAAACTATTGAAAAAACTCTGGATGTCATTTACATTTAAAAATAGTTTCTAAGTGGTTTACAGGTAAAGTCAGACTGCTGGCTACCCTTTTAAAGATCTCTTAATGTAGTCTAGAGACTTGAGGGGCAGATTCATTGGTTTTAAGATGAAGTAAAGAATTTATGTAAATATTTGAATTCAGACGCTTTATAGATTCACCCCTTTTAAAAGTTCCCACTATGGCTGTCAAACCTGAATAGTTCTGATATAAAAAAATTGATGCCCTTGATTCCTGCTTTATCTCCCAGTCCCTTCTCCGTCACTTAGGATCCAGCTTCAAGTAGAGAGACTCTTTCTGTTCTAAGGAGTCTGGCATCTGGTAACTTAATAGCTTCCTGATTCCAGCAGTGGGAACTGGCACATATGAGCCCTTTCTCTTGAAGGTAAATTTAGCAGCTGAAAGGAGACTTTTAAATGAGATGCTTATCTGAGGATTAGGCCCATTATCAAGACACTGGGTTGTTCTTTTGGGTTTAGAACTCCAGATTTGGTTACATCTGAACAGTGTTTTAATTTAGCATTGATCCAAAAGCCTGGTTAGTGAATACCTGACTTGTCTCCCTGCAGTTTTCCTGTCTAAGTTTTGCTTGGTTTGTCTAGTAAATAATTGAGACTTGTGGTTTGAATATTCGCTTGTGTGTATATGCGGATCAGTTCAGTAAATAAGAGAAGGTCACTTATCAAGGGATACTGGAGTTGAAGAATCTTCAAGGTAGTTGATCAGCCAAATGGAAACTGTAACATTGACAGACCCAAAGTATTGCCATTGTGAAAAAATGTCAGTAATATCAGTAGGTATGGAAAATTCTGCCTGGGTCTATGGAATCTTGGATCATAGAATAGGTAATAAATATCTTCCCAGCCCCTCAGGTTCACAACTTAGGTGTCATCCTTGCCTCCTCTCTATCTTTCCCTTAACCCACCATACCCCCTATCCAGTTTGTTGCCAAAGCTCGTCAACTTCACTGTTATATGGTGCAAGCCCTCATTACCTCCTAACTGGACAATAGACTGCTGGTGGATCTGCTTAGCTTCTCTCTCCACTCCAAACCAACATCCATTTAGCCATCAAAGTGATTTTCCTAAAGCAAAGATTCAACCGAGTCACCCCTACTTAATAAATTCTAGAAGTTCTCTAATGTCCCTGGGATCAAATGCAAAATCCTCCGGTGTTCAAAGCCCTTCATCACCCTCTCCTACTTTTCCATCCTTCTTTACACCTTACTCCCTGCCCTGTACTCTTCCTTGGCCTCCTGGTTGTTCCACAAATAAGACATTCCATCTTTCAGCTCTGGGTATTTTTCCTGGCTGTTCCCCATCCCTGGAATGTTCTCCTCCCTCACCTCCACCTACTGGCTTCCTGTAAGTCCTAACTAAAATCCCACCTTCCACAGGTAGCCTTTCCCATCCCCTCTTAGTCTTATTGCCTTTATCTCTCTTAATTATGTCCCTTTTACCTGAATACAGCTAGTTTGTATATATTTATTTGATTTCTCCCCCATTAGATTGTGAGCTCCTTGAGGGCAGGGACTGCCTTTCACTGTTATTCTGTCTTCCTAGTGCTTAGTACAGTACCTGCTACATGTTGTTGTTGTTTGGTCATTTCAGTTGTGTCCAACCCTTTGTGACTCATTTTGGGCAAGATACTGGAATGCTTTGCCATTTCCTTCTCCAGCTCATTTTTATAGATGAGGAACTGAGGCAAACAGCGTTCAGTGACTTGCCCAGGGTCACCCAGCTAGTAAGTGTCTGAGGTTGGATTTGAACTCAGGAAGACGAGTCTTTCTGATTCCAAACCCAGTGATTTATTCACTGTGTTACCTAGCCGTCCCAAAGCAGACTGGTGCATAGTAGATGATTAATGGATATTTATTGATTGACTGAATGAATGAATAATGCATTTATTAAGTGCTTATTATGTGCCAAGTACTGTTGGTACAAATAGAAAAGTCAGACAGTTTGAGGAACTTGTAATATCCAGAAAAGGTTATGGGCTGAAAATATAAGTAGGTTTTAGAAGGTTTAAATTACTATCTACTAGGTCTCTGAGAGGTCATTAGAGGAGTTAGGGATGGGAAGGAGTACGTTGTCATAGAAAGAGCATTGGAACCAGAAGACCTGGGCTGGAAACTAGCTATGTAACTTTGGTGAACTTTGGCTTATCTGTCCAATGGTGATAACATCTGCACCACTGATTTTATGGGGTTATTGTGAAGATATCAGTTTGCCCAGCATTTCTTGCCAAGTACCTACTATGTGCCGTGCACTGTGTAAAGTGCTGAGGCCACAAAGAAAAAGCGAAACAAACAATTCCTGACCCAAAGGAGCTTACAGTCTATCACAGGAGACAAATATTGTGCATAGATACAAATTAAAGATGAAATACTTAGGAAGAGCCCGGTTGGATGAGGAAAGGCTTTGTGTAGAAGGGAGCTTGAGCGATGTCTTGAAGGACATGAGGAATTCTGTGGGATAGAGCTGAGAAAGAAGGGTGTTCCAAGCAAGGGAGTGCCCCATGTTAGGGAATTGTGAACTGGTGGTTTCTTGAGATATAATCTTAGCCTTTTGAAGAGTAACCATATCCATAACGACAAAGAAACAACTATAGTCTGGTGGGTAGAGTACTCTATGTGGACTCACGAGACATGAGTTCCAATGAAGAATGCCCTTTTTTCAGGCATTTAATCGCTGAGTGCCCTGAACACATCATGCAACCCCTCTGAGCCCCAGTTTATCATCTGTAAGATGGGAATGATAATAGCATCTACCTTACTGGATTGCTTTGAGAATCAAATGAGACAAACCCTAAGGTTTTGTATAAATGTGAGCTTTTATTATGAACTTGCTCCCTGATGCTTTTAGGATACTATCAAACTCCATCGAAAGGCTACCATTAGAATGATAGCTCTCAGTGGTCACGTACTTTAATTTCTGTCTTTGTCTCTCTGCCGTTTACCACAGTGCTGCTACCATAGATGATAAACACTTAATACGTGCTTATTGCTCCCTCTTTATTACATGCCTACCTATTCAGCTTATTCACGTCTTTTCCTTCTCTTCTTTTTTCTCTTTGCTACTGTCTCCCCAACATTCAGCCAATCCACAGGTAGAGGAGGAAATGGGCTATTTCATACCTAAAGAACGGACCACTGGAAACCCTTCTCCATTCTTAGCTATGAAGGCCACGGAGTTGATGTCGATGAGGTGCTGGAAGGGAAAGTTAAAGGAGAAATTGGTATTATCAGAAGATACTTACAGACCTTAAAAAAATGAGCCAGTGAGCATTTATTGAATGACTACCAAACTTCATTGCTTAGACTTTCTTCTCCCAATGGTCTGGGAGGGAATCAGAGGGGAAAGTATTCTCTTGTTTCTGGGAGAGAATAATAAAAACACACGTTCAAATGTGAACAGCCTTGCCCTCATTCCTTTCCCTGAGAGATTTTTGTTTTATGAACACCCTTATATACTTTCAGTTTGATTATGCGTTGCTGAGAAGGAAGAAGAAGCTACAAGGCAATGTGGTGTCAAGTTAACAAGCATTTATTAAGCACCCAGTTCGTGCCAGAGGTAATGAACAGAAATAACAAGGCAACGACAGCAACAAATGTACAGCGTTTGGACTCAGACCACCTGAGATCAAATCCTAGCCCTCCTGGTTAATACTGGCTTCTGTGTGTGGGCTTTGACAAGTCTCTACCTTTCTGCACCTCTTTCATCAGTTGTGAAATGAGGGAGTTGGATTTGTTCATCATTAAGGTTTCTTTTTAGCAATAAACCCTATTAAAATTCTGCATTAGTGTTTAAATAATTGGGTCTGTGACAGCTTTTATGTTGTGAGAGAATGGCCCCCATCAGCAATGTTAACATTACTTGTGCCAAGCAAAGCTGTTGTTACTGAATAGTAAATTTATTGCGCTGTTTGTACCATATTGTGGCCCAAAAGAAAGCTATATATATATTTTGCCATCTGCTGCCTGGTCAACAGATCTGGTGATAAGTCAACACTTCAGTGAATTATTTTGTAGTACTAAACATAGTACTGTATGTGGTCCAAAGGAAAAATGCCTATAAATGATGCAGGATGGATGGTTGGAATGAATCATGGACAGTCCTAGTTTTGTTTTGTTTTTCAAAACAAAAAAGTAAACAACACAAAAATAGTTACTGCCAGTCAAGGGGTATTTCAAATTGTCTTTTTTTTTGTAATTCCAGTGACAGGGTAATATAGTCATTATTTGAAATGTGAATTTAAGAAGGAGGGGGGCAAGACAGGGAAAGAGAAAAAAGGAGAGGAGAAAAGGCGAGAGAGGTCTAGAGACAGAGAGAGTGAGAGAGGTCTAGAAACAGAGAGAGAGTGAAAGAGAAGTCTAGAGACAGAGTGAAGGAGAAATCTAGAGAGAAGCAGCAAGAAGGAAAGTTCTAGAGACAGAAAGAAAGGTCTAGAGGAAGAGAAAGAGGGAATGAGAGAGATCTAGAGACAGACAGGGAAGGAGGGAAGCCTGGAGAGACAGAGATGAAGAGATAAGGAGAGAGAGAGAGAGATACCGATGGAGACAAAGAGAGTGACATACCAGTAATCTAAAACCTATAGTTGTAATAGGGATTGGATATTACTCACCTAGCCAGATCCATCTTTCACTAAACATAAATGGCATTTCTTGCTCTTAAATATCAATATGCTCATGTATTATTAACTACCCTGGCAATTTTCCCATTTGCATGAAAGTCTGGGAGAGTATCTGATAAATGAACATCAGTGCTAGCATTCACACTATTTTTCAAAAGCTAAAGTGTCAAACTTGGTTAGCTCAGGTAGGCAGGGTGTAGAGTGGGGCTGGGAATGGGGAAAGGACGATCTGTGTTAGTGAATCACTACACTGGAAAGGGAGCTTGGCAGCTCTGATGGTTCAGTCCTCTAGATAGTTAAACCAACTGTGAGAGATACTGATAAATTCTGTTTCTAAGGACCTTATGGGACTGAGATTCCATGATCTAATGCCCTGGTCTTTTCAACTATTTGTCCTTTCATGACAGAAGTTTGTTAGATCAAAAGAAAACTTTCTTGCCATAATTTAAGCCTTGTTTGGGCTAAGAAGTGGAGAAAAAGCTAGCATCCTTTTAATCATGACCAGTCATGTTTTAGGTAAAAATAATTGGTTTCTAGTCATCTATTAAATTAATGTCACCTACTAATTTATGACCAAAGAGAAGTTGACTTTTAAAATCTGCAAGTAAATCACTGGCATGGCAATATGTACAGAGAGGATATGTTGTAGCTCACATTTTACACCGGCACCTGTACACACAACAGGTATTCCTTGATGAATGAAGGCTAAGTAATTGATGACTATAGGGAATATTACTGTTGACTGGTTCCATTTTGGTGAGTAATAGGCCCCATTAGATCATAGCAAAATGCTCAATTATGTATAATTGAAGATGCCATTAGTCAGAAACCACAGCGTTAAAAAATGCTAAAAGGACGGTTTCTAGTGTTGAAAGGTGCATTTGTAATTTACAAACCAAAAGAAAAAAAAGTAAAGGCTGTTTGAACCAAATGATTACAAAGGACGGGATTAAAGGCAGGACCTGAGTGTGACAGCTGTTGCCCTTTCAGTCTCAGACATTTTCAGTGCTATCCACCATTGTGGCATTTACTCATTTTAAAGTAAACTGGTGGACTGTGAACAGTTTTCCATTGGTTGTTTGATCAAAAGAGAAGCGTAGACCTCTGGAGGACCATTGGCAGACTGGCTGCTAGCTAGAAGGAGCAGAAGCATCCTCTTAAGCATGTCTCTCTCTTCTGATGCCAGCTGAATGTGGTGCTGGAGGGACATAGGAGCACATGAATGCCTTCTTGGGTCTGGATTGAGATCACACACTGGCAGTCGTACAACATTACTGGTCATGCTCTAGGACAGAACTGGGCCCCTGGCAGGGCTTGCTCCCACTTGGAGCTAATGACTTAGTGCCGAAAGACCAAAGTCTTTTGGCATAAATTCCTCAAGTCCTTCCAGAGCCACTCTACTCCTCGTAATCAAGAGTCAAGTGCCTAGAGGAAATAACTTCAGGCTATTAATAAGATTGCTATTAATATTCATGCTGACAATCATTTGCACTAATAAACTCGCCTTCATCCCAAAGGTTCCCACAGCATTTCACAAACCACATATGAATGAAGAGCTTAGCAGGAAGATATGAGCCTCTCCTGGAGTGGGAGTACAGTAGCCAACCAGAGCACAGAATGGACTACAAGGCAGGCGGAGGAAAGCATGCATACAGTCTCAGGGAATGAATGGCTTCCTTACTTAATGGAGGGTACACATATTCCCATTCAAATTTCATAGCACTTTTTTTTGTCCTAGGATTTAAAGCAATCAATGTAAGGGAGGTAACTAGGTAGATCTGAAACATCTTTTGAGGATCAAATGGCAACTTATCACTTTATTACTACAAATTTAACGTTCCAGAAAATCAATACTTAGAAGCTCTTCTGCTCTGAGGATGTGTGCCTTCCCCTCCTTCCCTTCCCTCCCTTCCCTTCTCTCTCCCTCCTTCCCTTGAGTAGTCTTGTCCAATAAAATGTAAGCTGCTCTAGGGAAGGGGCGGTTTTGACTCTGTGCCCCAGCACTTAGCATTGTGCCTTGGGTATGCTAGGTGCTTAATAAATGTGAGTTGAATTAAAACAATTTTCTATTAAAAATCCCCCAAAACTAAAGACTGTAATTTTAGTGATGAGGTCTGACCCTGATTAAGAGAGGAGAAAATGCATCGTTTTTCTCTTTTTGCAGAGGCAGGGACTATGACATATCCTGTCAGTATTGGTTGATGTGCTGCTTAGTTTGTTTGACTAATTTTTTTCTTTTTTTCCTTTTTTGTTACAAGGGGTAACTCTTGGGGATGGTGGGGAGGGATATGTTTGGAAATGGAGATGATGGAAAAACAAAAGATAGCAATAAAAATTTCATTTGTAATGTCTACCTTTCTATCCATCCACCCAATTTTTATATGAACATAATTGTTTTGTATGTCATCTTCCCCATTAGAGCAGAAGCTCCTTAATGGTCGGAATCATATCTTTCCCTTTCTTTGTACTCCCCGTACCTGGGAGGGAGGAAAGGGAACAAGCATTTATTAATCACCTGCTATATTCTAAGCATTATGTTAAAGATTCTCGCAACAACCCTGTGAAATAAGTGCTATTATTTACCCATTTTCCATTTGAGGAAACTGAGAAATACAGAGATTAAATGACTTAACCAGGGTCACACAGCTATTAAGTGTCTGAGGCTGGATTTGAACTCTGGTCTTCCTAACTCCAGGTCTCATCCACTTGATAAATATGCTGATTGAATGACAAAAGAAAGTTTTTTTAAAAAAGGATAACATTACTCAGATGGTATTTGACCTTCAGTGCTAGAAAGGAAAAAGACAGTGGCTGACAACAGTTACGAGAAAGAAGCAGGTACTGGTCTGGTGGTAGGTAGGAAGAGTCTTTAACTCTACCGGGTGTTACCTAAGTCATTTTTTACTCTTTTTTTCCTTTTGTTCCTTTGTAGCCTAGAGAAATGAGGAATTATGAAGATAACATTCAATAGCTAGTTGTCAAAACTGTCCAGAAGGAAAATGTGTAGGGGCTAATCCTTTTGAGGAATAGTGTTCCATCCTTGGAGCTGACAGGAAAGGGCAGGGAATCAATTCTTCTGTCAATTGGGAGGTCCTACAATAGTATCTACTGGCGCCATATGTTGAAACATTTAGTGCCCTAGATCAGAGGTGTTAAACACCTCATGTGGGCTCCATGTGACCCACAAAGCTCCCGAGTGTGGCCTGGCCTGGATTAAAATGTAATTGGGAAATTTTTAATAAAATATATAAAAATACAACAAAGCATAAGTAATATTAGGTTTTAAAACTAAGTCGGTATGTAGCCTGTGGTGATCCTTACCTATGGATTAGCAGCCTCCTTTACTGTTTGAATTTAACACCATTGCCTCAGATAATTGCTAAGATGGGTTGCATTGTGCCTTTCGGGTCTCTTTCTCTCATGTTATGGATGTTGATTTAGGTATCTATAGTGTCATGGTATTGCGCAGTGATTCTCAAACTTTCTGGTCTCAGGACCCCTTTAAATTCTTACAGTATTATTGTTTAGTCATTCCAGTTGTGTTCAACTCTTTGTGACCCAATTTGGGGTTTTCTTGGCAAAGATACTTGAGTGGTTTGCTATTTCCTTCTCCAGCTCATTTGACAGATGAGGAAAGTGAGGCACCCAAGGTTAAGTGACTCGCCAGGGGTTACACAGCTAATTAATGTTTTAGGCTGGATTTGAACCCAGGAAGATGTCTTCCTGACTCCAGGTCTGGCATTTTATCCCATATGCCACCTAACTGCCCAAAAGTGCTATGTAATTCCTGTTAGTTATTATTATTATTATGGAATAAGAGAATCCCCACTTTCAGTGAGCTTACATGATAAAAATTGAAACTTCAGATCATTCTGTCACTCTGCCTCCTGTGCAATGAGAAGGCTGACCTAGAAGATGCTCTAAAATGCTAAATATGCCCCTCTATGACTCAGTGAGTATATGGAAAACACGTACATGTTTACTAACACAGGAAAACCTAATGTCAGTGACTTATTGTTCCAGGGTCTTCTATTGATGCATTTTTTTCCACCTCTCGACTTACCACACTGACATCCTCTCCACCTCTGGAACTGATTACTCACAGAAAATTGAGTATTAACTCCTGAGAGGCTCAGTAGGATTGCAGATCAGGGGTACTGGTAGCAGATCGGGGGTAAATTGCTTATTGACTAAGTATAAAACACCCAGCTAAGAGAGCCAGGGAACCTCCCAGTGTGGGCTTTTATCTTTATGCACAAAACTAGGTAAATAATTAGGTCTGTGCTGATCAGGCAGCCATGGGGTCTAGATTTTATGCATTTCCGTAGAGATATTAATTTATTTTACAAACATATTTACTAAAACTCCTCTATAAATTATTAGGAAAATAAGCACTTTCAAAAATATTTCCTGAAGTGTTTTTTTTGGGGAGGGGAAGGGAAATTCTTTGATTTTATACCTCCCAGGTGGATCTGATCGCTTCAGATGTGTAATAGAAATGGCTCTTAATACTAAAACAATTTCTCTAATTGACAGTAAAGGATTTGTAAGTGAGTGATGTATTTTATGTAGGTTTATAAGGAATACACAGCTTTCTGAGATTTCCAAATTGGCATTGTAATAGTGAACACCTATAAGCTAATGCAGGAATTCCATTTTGAATTTAATATAGGATAGCCCTGGGGGATTATAAGAAGAAAACAGAAAAATTCATCTGAAACCCAGAACAAACATTTTTATACTCTCTACTGATCAGATTTCTGAAAAGAAAGATATTGCCACTTGGACTGGTACACTCATCAATGTTCTATTTATAGTGATCTTGATGTCCATGGTTATATATTTTTTCCCTAATCAGTTTTTGGGGAAATGGCAAAAATGAAATTTGCATTTCATCCTTAGACCAGTGTTCAGCATCATGGCATTCTCTGCTAAGAGAACCCTTCCTTTATCAGATTGTCTTCCCTCCTCCCACCCCAAGCGTGGCAGGCAGTTCCCGTTAATCAAAAGTGCATCCTACTTTCCTTACTTGTGGTTGTATTGTAGAGTTACAGTTTCTGGTGGTATATGGGGAGGAGAAGGTAGGAGTTGTGCTCTTCTTGTAATTTTCTGGGCAAATTCTTTGTTAGTTGACTGCAAAATGAAGCAAGTAAATGATTTCATGCTCATGTCTCAAGTTAAGAACTAAGGTACCATGTTACAAGGTACCTGATGTGTATGGAGTGGCATTACAGTACTCAGAATAAAAGCTAATTTAATGCAAACAACAGGGTGTTTGAAAGTTCATTGCATGAAAATTGGATTTTTGGTTTTTATTATTTATATTGTGCATTATCAGATTTGTATTTAAGACTGTGGGGATTATCATTCCCTTTTAATGGTATTATTTAATAAAGAGTTTGCATTTCATAGTTTTGACTCTAGTATGGACTCCAGCTCATCGTTAGAAATTCAATTAACTAGTTCTAGCTGGAGTGTGTACAAGGCAAAAAGAGATATGCATGTGTAAGCTCATGTTTTTCTCTGGTGCTGGCAAGATTTAATGGAAGCTTTCAAATGGTTACATCTTGAATGCTGCATTATTTATAGCAAATATTGCTTTATCTTTCAAACGTGTCTAAACCTGATATTTGTGAACAGGAATCTCCCTTTCACTCCCTGATACCAACATATCTCGATACTATTGCCTGAAATTCCATTGTAGAAACCGTGTTCCTTTATTTTAATGATCCATGTTTAAATGAAAAACCCCACTAGAAGAGGCAGGTTTGATGGTGTTATCAAACATTTATACTTTAGTGTGACTGAGTTTCAAATCCTTTCTCAAAGGCACATTTTGACGGAGAGAGAAGCTGAAAATAAGCACCAGGTATGTGAGAAGTACTGTTGGACTTGGGTTTGAATCCTGTCTTTGCTTTTTATAGCCTTCTTCCATTGACTTCAAAGCACTTGACTTCCAGCACTTAGGGACTGGGTTTCTCATTTGTAAAATGAGGGAATTGGATAGAGATGTAAGGTCCCTTCCCACCCTAAATCCCATGAAAGGGTTTCCACTCCACCAAGTAGAGAGCTTGGAGGTACTAAGGTATAGTGCATAGAGTGCTGTACTAAGTGTCAGGAAGACCTGAGTTTGAATTTGATCAGACTCACTTATTAGCTGTGTCACCCTGGGTAAGTCACTTAACCTCTGCCTCAGTTACCCCATCTATAAAATGAGATTAATAACACTACCTGCCTTCCAGGATTGTTGTGAGGATAAAATGAAATGCTATCTGTACAGTGCTTAGCATGGTACCTGGCACGTAAAAGAACTTAAACAATGCCCTTTTCCTTCTTTCCATAGTCTTGTTTTTGATATGCAGAAAGTAATAGTACTGACAGGGAGAAATCTGACAAGGTTGATAACCAGTAAGGAAAGTTTTTCTGAAAACCTTCTCTTGAGAAGGTTTGAGAACACCAATTAGAAGCAAAGATTTGCTAGGGCAGAACTGGTTTCCATGATAAATAACTAATGTCCATACCTGTATGTGTGGGCTATTCTATTATTAAAACTATTTCCAGATGTGGTATGTCTGTATCTACAGGTAAGCATCTTTTCCCAGGTCATTTCAAAGAAGAATGTACTTGTGACTCTTATAGAAACTGATGTTGCAAAAGTTTTTAAATATGTTAAAAGTACTAAAGAAAAGCCTACTAGATATATCATATACCATAATAAACTTTAAATGGATACATGAGATAAATACCAAAGATCTTATCATAAATTAGAGAAGGGAGGGAAATATCCTTTACACAATTATGGATAAAAGGGAGGATCTCAACTAAATTAGGGATAGAGATCACAGAAGACAAAATGGGCAGTTCTGATTACATAAAACTGAAAAGCTTTTGCATAAGCTAAATAATTGCAGTTAGCATTAGAAAGCAAGTGGTTAACTGGGAAAAATTCTTGAAGCAAATTTATTTGATAAAGGTCTATATATGTTAGCTATATAAGGTAATTGATACAAATATATAAGGAAAAGAAACATTCCTGGATGGAATATGGTAATAAGTTATGAACAGGCAATTCTTAGAAAAGAAAGAAAAGCTATCAGTAGCAATTTAAAAGTGCTCTAAATCACTAAATAGAAGAGAAATGCAGATTAAAATAACTTTGAGGTTCCATCTCATATATATCATATTATTAAAGATAATAAGAGAGCAGAATGATATTTGTTGGAGGGGCTGTGGAAAGACAGGCACACATATGCATCATTGGTGGAGCTATGAATTGATTTAGTCATCATGGAAAGAGATTTCGAGCTATATCCAAACAATAACGAAATTAGACATACCCTGTGACCTAGTGATGCCACTATGAAACATATATCCCCAAAGAAGTCAAAGATAGAGGGAAAGGACCTATAACTACAAAAATATTTATAGCAAAATTTTGTTGTAGCGAAGATCTAGAATCTAAAAGGGAGTCTTTCAGTTGTGGGAAAACTGAACAAATTACGGTTATATGAGAGTAATAGAATATTATCTTGCCATAAGAAACAATTATGCTAAGTTCTGAGAAACTGGAAAGACTTATATGATGACCTGGTAGAGATGGAAGTACATAGAAGTAGGAGAACAATTTATACATTGATCACAATAATATCAAGGAAAATAAATTTGAAAGATTTTAGAATACTAATCAATACAGTGACCAATCATACAAGACTGACAATGAAACATACTGTCTAAAGGTCTATAAAACTGTGCATACCCTTTGACCTGGCAATACCACTTCTGGATCTATATCCCAAAGAGAGCATAAAAATGGGAAAAGGACCCACATGCACAAAAATATTTATAGCAGCTCTTTTTGTGGTGGCAAAGAATTGGAAATTGAGGGGATGTCCTCAGGGAATGGCTGAACAAGTTGAGCTACGTGAATGTAACGGAATACTATTGTGCTATAAGAAATGATAAACAGGTGGACTCAAGAAAAACCTGGAAAGACTTCTATAAACTGATGCTGAGTGGAATGAGCAGAACCAGGAGAACATTGTACACAGTAACAGTCACATTGTGCTATTACTGACTTTGATAGACTTAGCTCTTCTCAGCAATGCAAGGACCTAAAACAACTCCAAAAGACTCATGATGGAAAATGCTATTTACATCCAGAGAAAGAACTTTGGAGTCTGAATGCAAATGGAAGCATACTATTTGCACTCTTTTTCTTTTGTTGTTTTGTTTTATGTCTTCTTTCTCATGGTTCCTCCCATTAGTTCTAATTCTTCATGACTAATGTGAAAATGTGTTTAATATGAGTGTATAAGTAGAACCTATACCAAATTGCACACCATCTTGGGGAGGGGAGAGGAGAGGAAGGGGGAGAAAATTTAAAATTCAAAACTTTGTGGAAGTGAATGTTGGAAACTAAAAATAAATTAATTATTTAAAAAAGAAGAAACATGCTTTTCACCCCTTGGCAGAGGTAGTGGACTAGAGGTAAAGAAAAGGGACATATTTTTAGATACGATCAATATGTTGATTTGGAATTGCTTGGTTATGCTTATTTGTTGTAAGAGAGGAGTTTTATTTTGGAATTGGGGGAGAGTAGTATGACAACAATGTAATTGTTTTCAGGGTGGGGGGGAATAGAATCAATAAAACATTTAAAAATACACAGAAGTGAGCAGAAGGAAGTCCTAAAGGGGACAGAGACAAACAGGACAGTTTTTTTTATCTTGTTTAATTTAAAAACATTTTCACAGGTTTACATGCAGTCATCTTTTTTTTGTCCTTTTTATATTGAAATGTTCATGTTTGATGTTTAAATTCACAATAAAAGATAAAATTTATATAAAATTCTACTAAAAAGAAAATGTCCTACCTTCTCCATATTGACTTTTTCCTCATTCTTTGTGACACTTCTGCAAGGACAAATATACTTAATTTTAGTAGATATTTGGCACAGTTGGACCTCTTGGGAAGGAAATTGATAATAAGGTTAAAAGGGCCAAAAGGATAGCTGTGGTTGGCCATGAAAAGTTTATAAGGAGCACATGCAGCATGGTTCTTTTGATAATGACTGAATGAATAGACCAATAGGTTAAAAGATGAAAAAAAAAGAGTCAATCTTCTTTAAGAACTACTCAGATAATCTTTTGTTCTGTTGCCTAGTCTAGTAGACAGCAATTCTATCTGTGCAAATGGGTGCAATAAAAGATCAGTCATTGTCTTGCAAAAACATTAACCTAATTACTCCGTTTCCAGCACCCACTGGGGAATTAATCTGTTCTCTAGAGATTACTTCTCAAATGCTTGTATATGCTTACTTTCTGAGTTACTGATGTTTTCAAAATGATCCTTTAAATCTTCCTATTTTTATTGGGTTTATGTTTAGTTCCTTATTGCTTTTCTTCTGTTATTCTTTATTAACCCATAGCTCAATATGCCCAGGAATCCAGGTTAGAAAGGGACCTTCAAATCCTTCTGGTCCAAACCATGTATCACTGAGGACTGTTTGGTTAAGAAACTCCTAAAAGCTTGAAATCCTCAGGGTTGAGGTATAGATATTGGTAACTAAATTAGATTCTTACTCTGATTAGTTTTAGAGAAACACTCCATGTGTCTCTGTGTGTGTTTCTGTCTCTCTCATTATTTCTTTTATATTAGGGTCAAGTCTGATCATTCTTATTTTTGCCAAGGTTTCTTTGTCATTGGGCAACTAAATTGGTTAAACCTAAACCACATATTGATTCAGGGTCCTTCTTGAATCACTTGGGCACTTCTTTATACCTGGGGCAAACATGTTATATGTAGATTGCCTGTATTTGTATTGGACTAGACAGAACAGGGAAGGAAAGGTGATGGGGAAAGGGTTGCACTCACCCTTTCCTGCTAATAAGTATATTGAGTAGGATTCAAGAGGAATTAGCGTCTGATACAAAATCAGATTTTTTTGTCAGATAGAGTTGCTGAGGAGAGGTAGGTTACCTGATTATTAGGAAGGGAAAGAGGTGTCTGGAAATGTAGGACAATGTGTAGGCTTACTTGGCTATCTCTTTCTGGGAAGAGCTGTTGGTTCTTTATAATGGGTGTGTGTGTGTGTGTGTGTGTGTAAATTAAATGATAACTATCAAATGAGTTAACATCTGTAAAGTACTTTGCAATCCTAAAGCATTATAAAAATGGTAGCTATTAATTGTTCTAGGCTCATTGTATTTAGAGCTAACAATGGTCTTCAGAGGTCATTTAGTCCAGAGGGATCAAACCCACAGGCCCATGACAGCAAGGTCCTACAAAACTTTGCAGTGCGGCCTTAACTACATTAAAACGTAATTGGAAAATATTTAGTAGATGAAAAATAACAGTGCAACATAGATAATGTTAATTTGTGATTTTCTAAGTCAAGTTTCTGAGTTCAAATCCAGCTTTAGACATTTACTAGCTTTGCGGCCCTGGGTGACTCACTTAACTCCCGTTTGCTTTAGTTTTCTCATCAGCAATGGGGACACTAATAGCACCTACATCCCAGGATTGTTGTGAGAATCAAATAGGATAATATTTGTAAAGCTCTTAGTGCAGTGTCCAGTGTATAGTAACTGCTATACAAATGTCGGCTATTGTTATTACTATAAATATGTGACTCCAAATGGATCTATTTCTCTTTTCATTTGATACCACTTAATTCTATTCTGACTCCTTCTGACAAAGGAGGAAACTGAGGCCCCAGAGAAGAAATGTAACTTGCTTAACTAAGGTCACATAGGTGTTAAGCAATCCCAAATAGGATTTGAACTTGGGTCCTCTAATCCCTAAATCCAGTGTTCTTTCTTGTCGCCTTGAACTGGGGCAGGACGGTCTATCTCGTGGCACCTCTGGATAGTGGAGCATTGACTCTCCCTGTATATTTTGCTATCCAGACTTTTAGATGATCAATCACGTGGAATTCATGCTCATGGAATTAAACTAATTTGTAGAGTTCCTCAACCAATAAAGTAACAGGTAAGTTTGGATAATATGATAGTATATGTAAGGTGGTAGTAGATAAATGAGGAAGTATGAGCCCAATATTCTCTTTGGGAACTACATTTTTAGAAACCGGTCCATAGGTTATAAGTGATGATGTTGCCTCACTACAGCATTTCAGGCTAAGGAATGGAAAGGATGTTAGAGATTTGCTGATTAGATGAATTCTGAAGCTTCATCAACTGGAAGGTGTTATTTTTCTGAGCAGAGGCACTGAAGCCTCAACCTGGAATACACTGCTTTTTGGCATGAGAACTGAAGAGTATCCTAGAGACAATTATTTCTTCTTGTCAGGAATCAGACGGAAGAAACCCTCTGCCGATGCCTCTAAGAAAAAGCATTACCATTTGAATGATCTAGAGCATTGGTATCAAACTCAAATAGAAACAGAGGACAGGTTGAAGCAAGCATATGTGAGGACCCCTGTGGGTAGCATATTGATTAAGAAAATTACATATTAACATTATCTGTGTCATATTGCATTTTAGTTTATGTTGTTAAATATTTCCCAAGTACATTTTAATCTGGTTCAGGCTACACTTGGGCATGTTGTTGGATGGCATTTGAAACCTCTGACCTAGAGGTAGATCTCATTTTTGTCACCACTCTTGATATTCTCCAATTCTTCTATGCTAGTCCTATAACCTGTATGCAATCCATTGCCATGTTTTCTAAACTGAATGAATTGAAAATGTGCCTATCCAGAATTTTGGGTGATGTTATAACATAGTGAGCTTGCACACAGGCTTGTGGGGAATATAATTCCTGAAGGGACCCTAGCATTTAAGTCTTAGACATGCCCTACCTTTTGCAGAATTTTAACTACTATTTCATTGTTCATTCATTTTACTCATTATTCATTGAAACAAGCCTATTGTCTAATTACAGAAGGGAAATTCAGTCTTTTGTTTCAAATTTAGCTCAAAAAACAACACTATGATTTTGAATACTTTTGCTGGCTATAGGATGTTACCTTGAATATTACCTTGCCTCTTGAGAACAGGACACTCAAAATTATCCCATAAAAGCCTGTTGTAAATTCCAAAAAAAAAAAACCCAAATCAAGCAAAATTACTATAGACAATATTAATTTTAGTTTGCATTTCTGTGGTTGCATTTTTATCTCTGGAACCTTGTGCCTAATCAGCATAAAGCACATTTATAGCCATTTCCTAGGTCTTGGGTCAGGGAACAGCAAACTTCCCAAATCCTGCTTGCTTTTGTAGGACTGGAGAGCTAAGAATGGTTTTTTCACTTTTAAATAAAGTTTCATTGGAGCTAAAAACATAAAAATAAACATTCTTAGCTCAAGGATCCTGTGGAAGTAGACAAGATTCTGGATTGTACCAAAGCAGGTAACAGGCCAAATTTGGCCAGCAACCTGATGGATCATAGCTTTAGAGCTAGATTGCATTTTGGATGTTTTTTTAATCTCCCTCTTCCCCGCTAATCTTAGAGTAGAGGAATCTGAAGCTCAGGGAAAGGATGGGATTTACCCAGAGTATATTCACATAAGTATTAAGTGGCAGAGCTAGAATTTGAACACAAGCCCACTGACTTCAAAGCCATCATTCTTTCTACTACACTGTATTGTCTCCTCAGTTGTAGTCTTATGAACATTACTGGTTATATTTATGGTTTTATACCAAATCCTTAGTCAGAAACATTGCCGATATCCTAATGTTATTTCTATGGGAAAAAAATAAGATTCATTTTTTGATAATAGACTTTTCAGAAGTTGTTGTTCAGTTATTTCTTTTGTGTCTGATTCTTTGCAACCCCATTTGAGGTTTTCTTGACAAAGATACTGGAGTGATTTGCCATTTCCTTCTCCAGCTCATTTTACAGATGAGGAAACTGGGGCAAACATGTTTAAGTGGCTTGCCACATGGTCACACAGCTAGTAAGTATCTGAGGCCAGATCTGAGTTCACAAAGTTGAATCTCACTGACTTCAGGCCTGGCACTTTACCCACTCTGCCATCTTATGGCAAAAAAGTAAAGAAATAGGTGTGCATATTTATTTATGGTTATATTGCCATTGGGAAATGCAAGTTTCAGTAATCTGGAAAAATTCACTTATGTTGAGCCAAGTTTGTCTTTTTAAGTGATAATTTTCACCATGTGTGAAATTCAAAATGTATTGCACATTCTAATGTTTCTTGAGCAGACTACAGTGAGCATGATTTAATCCTTTCTTGATGACTCGGCATCATCATTACAAATGTGGATTATTGACCCATGTTGTAAATCAGCGATGTCCTCGGGGGCCGTTGAGGTGTATGGGGGCTGTTGACCTCTGTGCTTCAATGACCCCGTCTTACCCTATCGTTAATGATGCTTTTGTCTTGGCTGTCTGTTCCTTTCCTGTTGTTTCATAGCTGGGGCCTCTTCCCACAGCTCCCCTTACTACCTCCTAACCAAAGCATGTTTAACGAGTGGATGTAATTATATGCATATTCCATGAAGGGGGTTGATATACTTTCTCCTCAGTTTGCCACCTTAACTTACTCATTTATTTAACCTTATTTTCCTACATAGGCTGTGTGCTTTTTTATTTGCTTCCATGTCCTTTGTCCTTGTCAGCTTTATTCACCTTAGAGCCCAAGTTCCCAGAGGGCAAGGAAACTCACTCTTTTCTAACCCAGCCACTTTCATTAAAAGAAGCTTTTTGATGTCTCTTGCTTGGAGAAGGAAATGCTGAGGTATGACTTCTTCTATCTTAAGTATGGGAAGAGCTATGGCAGAAGCTTTACAAATACAATAGGTGCTCTCCTGGTTAGGAGATAGGGTTTAAGATCAGCTTTGCCTAGAACCAAAGGGTGGAAATTATATAATCTTTGCTTTTCAGAGCCACTTGGAGAGAAAATGATGGAAATTCTGCTTTCTAGTTCAGATGACATAGTTAAAAAATATTCTGCCCACATCGGCTCACTCAGAATTTATTCCTTGCTTTGATCTGGGCTTTCCTTCCTGGTGTTTTTGCTTTATTGATTATACCACACATGAGTCAAGATATCACCCCATGATGTCATTGGTTCTCTTCAAAAACAAAGGACAAACAACAATATTTTCAAAGGGAGAACTAGTTTTTGAGGGGGGACAATATTCTTAGATATTATTGATGATCATAGGATAAAAGGAACAAATCAAATTCACTCTCCCTCCTACCCCCTTATTTTACAGATGAGGAAATAGATTCAGAGGAGAAATATTTTTAGCCTTTATTTCCCTAGTGCTTAGCATAGAGTAAACACTTAATAAATGCTTGTTGACTGAATAACTTGGCTGATGACACACAAGTAGTAAATAGCTGAACAGGAAATTGAATTCAGGTCCTGATTCTAAACCTAGAACTTTTTTCCACCATATTCAGAAGTTGTATTTATATATGTACAAATATTTTAAAACTGAGGTCCAAAAATTTTTACATCAACCTCACATGCAAAGTTTTGTATGTTTAAATGCTATTATTTAATTTATATGTTATTATTTGATCTATTGGAATATATAGTTCTAAAGGCCCTAGTTATAGGACCTAGGAATGGAAGGGAAGGAGGGCTTTTTCAGGTGTACTCCCAGCTATTTGTTGTTATAGAAGGACAGAGATTTTATCTTAATAGTTAATTGTCATGGGTTGACACACCCTGTGATAAGAATAGAAGATGGGGGAAGAGTGAGGGATGTAGATGCACAACTGGAGTGTTTCACTGGTACCCTCATGAAGTAAAAAGAAGTAGGGGAGGTTTCCGTCACATTGGGTATGTACCCCCACGGGTTCCTTATAGGAAGACAAGACAAGAATGGACAAGAGTCATTCAGGATGGGCAGGTGTGAATGTGTTGCAATTTGCTTTGTTGGAGGGAACTCCCAAGGCCGTGAGATCACAGATCCATTTGAGAGTATTTGGGCATCCTGGACCATGTCTAGCGGTCTTGATGAATATCTGGCCCCTTCCCTCACTCAAATCAAAGTCAACTGCAAGTCATGTTATCATTTACCTGATGTCACGGTCCTCTCTGAGAACAAGGGACAAACATAACAATAATTTGAGCTAATTCTGACCTTGAAATGCAGGGAAAGGCTGATGGATGGGAAAGGGTAGTGGTAGAAGAAGGAGGGAAGCATTATAAGAGCATGCTTTGGGGGTGGGGGTGCTTGTGGAGGGCAATCAGGGTGAGGGGTTCATCACTCACTGTTAGTCTAAATTGTAGTAAGATAGCTATAGGACTAGATTTGTTAGTAATTTAGGGAGTGGCTTAAAGATGAGTGAAATTTTGACTTTAGAGTCACCTTTGCTAATTAAGACAGAGGTGCTGATTCCTTTGATCTGATAAGGTTCTTTACTTGAAACTCTGATCAGCAGGTTAGGTTGTTGTAGTAGGGAGAGGGAAATGTGAGTCTGGGAAAGGAGTGAGTGACAGGTGAAGGCTGTTGGCAAATTGAAAGGTGTATGCTCATAGCTACCATCTCCTCAATTGTGGAAGGTCTTAGCAGTTTTTCATAACTATTTCCTCTCTCATTAGAAATACCTGAAGTTTGCCAGCAACTTTCAATTCTATCCCTTCCATGTACCTTTCATGTACTAGTGTTCAAAATGAAGTCAAGCTGTTGTCTTCATCCTGCCACCAAGAGCATTTCACCTGCTCGCTGGCTTTCAGGAGAAAGGTCTACTAACTGGTGGTTCCTCTCTAGGTATCATTTCAGTCTAATAGTCACATTGGAGACATGAGATTGACTAATAAATCTTGACCTATCTGTTTGACTTCTGGGCTAAGTTACTAACTCCAAAATTCCTCTAGTGAAATGGAAAAGTTACCTGGGAGATCACATTTAAGCTATTGTCATGGGTTAATTTATCATATTAATTAGAAAGTGACACAGTCTAAGAAGATCCTAATGGATATGAAAGGAGTTTTTTAAAGCATGGGGTACTAGGGAGGGGAGACCATCATAGTAGGGATTCTGGGAGGTAATTAGACAACATGAAAGCATAAGCACCTAGACTTGGGTAGAAGAGCCATTTAAATGGAAAGCCAGGAGGATCTAAAGACAAACTTCATGTCTACCTCAATTTCCCATCACCCCCTTCAAATCACATCCCTCTTCAGAGAATCAATCCTGTATTTAGTTTAAAACATGGTCTTTAGTTCATTAAATGGAAGTACTCTTTGAGGATATTGGAAAATTCCTGTGGAGATGTTAACATAAGCATAAATATTAAGAGAAGGTTTCTGAAGAGTAAATGTCAAAGTAGTTTTCAAAGTCTCAACTCCATTTATATTTCTTTTTACTTTCTTTTCTTCCATCCTTGCCCTCCATTTCCTCTTTCCTCATGGATGCTTTAAACTTTGGACACTAGTTCTCTGATTAGGGTCTTGTTTTAATCTTGACACCACAAGGTCAGAGATGGTAGATAATAACTGGAAACTGGTCTCTTCATTCCTCCTTGGTCCCAAGAGCCACTTAACCTTCATCTTTTAAGATGTTTGAAATTTCCACCTGTCTTGAAGATTTATAGTCTCTCAGTTTTGAAGGCTATTCTGATTTTTAAAAGAACGAGAGTGGTTATAGCTGTTGTGAGGGCTTGACAAGCAGGTTCAGCCAAATAAGAGACTGAAGTTGAGTAGATTAATAGGATCAAGCCCTCTATTTAACTTGGCAGAGTTCAGCTGGAACCATCAGAGCAATGGCTTTGACAGTGGTGTTGTAGGAATGAATAACAGGAACAGGGAGAAGGTCACAAAGAAACTGAAAGTTGAGCTTTGCCTGGAAACAAATAAAAACTTGTTCAATGACTTAGTCTGGTCAACAACTCAAATAACAATCTTTTTTCCCTCCTGGTATTTCATTATCTGTAGTTATGACTCTTAATTTTTCTATAATGAAATTGAACAGGAGACCAGTATACTATGAGTGTGTTTCTAAGTTTAGCCACCAGAAAAATATCCTTGATCCTGGAGTTTTGCTTTTTAAAATAAGAATCAATATTTTTTCTTAAATCATTTTAGTAATGATGGATCAGTCAAAACTGAGAGTGCCTTCCTATTTTTTTCCAGTGGTGTTAGTAAACTTTGAGTGGATCTTCTTGGAGCAAGATGAGAACAGAATTTTGGACAAGAAGTTATTATTATAGTGGCCCTGGAGAAAATGGAGAATGAATTTAGATGGCTCAGTGTAACCCATCTCCCTTGTTGGAAAGAAATTTTAAAGCCTTAAAGCACATTTCTTGATGCCATTTTTTGGACAGAAACTGAATTATAACTAAAATGGACATTTAAAGGTCACTAGGACATATTTTGAGATTTTTAAGGCAAATTGGCCCTACATCGAATAGACACTGCTTACCAGCTAACAGTCCCAACTACTTCTGATCATATTTTTAATTTCTTGGGCTTATAATAAACAATGGATATACCTTTGAGCATCCTATAGCCTAGGTTTTGGCATACGCAAAAATTCATCTTAGCACATTTTAAATATACCTGCACCTCAATTTATACGCTAAATGATTTAATATATACACTTAAAAGATCCCTGCTTATTGGAACCTTGCTTGTCAAAACAAACTTTCTTTTGTGGATCTTGTTTCCCTAACTCTGTTTTCTATTTTGTTTAGGCCCACTCTTCCTTTGCTTTTTTTCTTGATAGTTTTCATCAGCTTTCTTCTTTTCCTGAAGCCTTACTGAGTAGATAAAAAAACCGAGAAACATCAGAGACTAGTAAGAAAGCCAGGAGACAGTATAATGTAAGAGCAGAGATTCCGAAGTCAGAGGACTTGGGTTCAAATCCCACCTTTGACACTACTTGTATGACTTTGGGTGAAGTCACGTCATTTCTTTGGGTCTCAGTTTCCTCATCTGTAAAACGAGGCAATTAGATTGATTACATGGCCTCTAAAATTCCTTACAGCTTGGAAACTCTGATTTTAGTGGCTATATTTTTTTTTTGGTGTGAAACCAGGTGCTTTAAGAAGTCTGTCTTATAGTTCTGGCAGATACAGAGGGTTTTTTTTTAAAGAGTCTGAGACTTAGAGAAGCTGCTGGATTCTTCCTTCTCCTAAGCTCTTGTTTTTAAAGATAACATATTGTTATGATCAGTGTAAGTGTATAGCATTGTAGTCATCACCCTTTACTGAAAGAGCCAGTTAGCTACTGGAAAGTATAGGGAATAAGTTTTTTCAAGGCAGTTGTCTTTGGATCCATTCCCCGCCCTCTCTGCCCAAAAATAACACCCGAACCCTGAGTGGTAGTATATTGAGATGGAGCATCCACCCTTTTTGTATCTTGCTACATCATATGGTTCCTGGAACTCAGTTGTTCAGTCCATTATATGTATCACATCAATGTTTTATTCTTTTTTTTTCAATTGTGACTTTTCTGAAGGTTCTCTGCTTTCTGCAGTATAAATTTCTCCCCCTCCAAACGTTTAGCCAGAGCTGTCTTCCATGAGGGAAAACATCTGAAATTGTAAAAGATGTCTTGATCTACACCAACTTCTCAGGAACATTTTTTTAATGCTGTTGTTGTTTTAACAAAGAAAGGTGGGGGTAGTGGTCTCAGATTAAAGAGTGACAACCTCAGCAGAGGGGGATAATTACTCTTTGCACATTGATGAAGCTCTGGGGACTTCTGAAACCTTTTGATGATAGGTATCATTCTCCTCTGGCCCAATTTCTGGCCAGTCTGCCTTTGCTATGAGGAACATAGAATCTTCAAGCTGGAAGAAACCTCAGTGCTCACTGAGTCAGTATCATCTTCTTCATCTATGAATGACTAGATATTATTCATTCTTAAAATGTTCTCTTGTTTCATTGGTAACTTTTATTAACATAACATTAATTTTCGAACATGTCCTTTCATATCCAGCAAACCATCCCTAATGACAAAGGTTGAAAAAAGAAAAAGAAGGAAAAATTAAGCAAGCCTAACCAACATGTGAGATTGCAAAGCCAAGGTTAGTAATGTGGGGAGTCAGAGGAAGAAGGTGGGAAAGTATTATAGTTCAAACTTGCAAGCTGGAACAGAGATTAGACTAGGGGGAGGCTTGAGTTTAAGTCTGGGCTCTTAAATGCCTGATATGCCAAGTAACATCTTCTGTACCAGACTCCGACTTGAATTAATCCTTGTGTCTCCCACCCTACACTGAGAGTATCCTTATGATTGTGAGGCAAATATTGTGTACTAAACAATTGCAGAAAGAAACCCAAACTAGTAATCTCATAATTTTGAGTCCCCTTTTATGTTTAATTGTGTGGCTCATCCTTAGTGGGGCAACTAGGTGTTACAATGGATAGAACACTAAGCTTGGAACCAGCAGGGCCCATCTTCATGAGTTCAAATCCAGCCTGGGCAAGTCACTTAACCCTACTTGCCTCAGTTTCTTCATCTGTAAAATGATCTGGAGAAGGAAATGGCAAACCACTCCAGTTTCTTTGCCAAGAAAACCCCAAAATGGGTCATGAAGAGTCAGGTGTGACTGAAACAACAACGTACCCTTAGATGTGCATGAAGCATCAACGGTTTACCAGAATGTATGTTTACAAGTCCCTTTGACCTTTTGGAAACATTCATTTTCATCTTTTTTTTTAGTTTACTTTGTAGATAATGCAAAGAACTGCTATGCTGCAAACATGATAGGTGATATAACCAGAAACTTGCAACCTTCCCATCAAATACCTAGTCAGCTACATTCTAATACAATACAGGAAAGGTAAAGAATGCAAATAGATTTGATGCTTTGCTGTGTTTACGTAGGTGTCAATGGAGATTTAGAAGGTGAATTAATAGGACTCCGCCATACCAGGTAGTGGTTATGGTTAGAATAGGTCTATTATTTCTGTTCTTGTTTCAGAGTAGGAAAACATATTTTTGAAAGTAACAATTTTTGTCCAAAGGGAAAAATATATTGGTTTTTAGCAAAGGTAAGAGGCATGGTTGCCCAGTTGCTAGGTGTCAGCCTTTGAGTCAGGAAGAGTTTAAGACTCAAAGACAGTTACTGAACCTGACATTGCCCCAGGTAACTCTTCAAGAACTATATATTTTAGAGCAGGTGCTGATCTACATTGTCAGCTAGGCGGTGCCATAGATGGAGCACTGGATTTGGAATCAGGAAGACTCATTTTAATGAGTTCAAATCTGGCCTCAGACACGTCCTAGCTATGTGATCTTGTACGAGTCACTTCGCCCTGTTTGCCTCAGTTTCCTCATCTGTAAAATGAGGTAGAGAAGGAAATGGCAAAACCACTCCAGTATCTTTGCCAAGAAAACCCCAAATGGAGTCACCGAGAGTCAGACATGACTGAAAATGACTTAACAAAGCTGATCTATGTTAGTGGAGGATCTATTTAACTTGAGTTCCCTGTAACAATTAAATTGTAATTCTGGTTCATATGGAGCTTATTGGGAGCCTGCATACTCCATATGCAAATGATGTATGCATAACTATCATGAAGGAAGTACAAGGAAAGTGTTAAGTGAGGTTGAGGTGTGTAAATGTTGATCATAACTGATAGGAAATCAGGGAAGTCCTAATGGAGGAAGTGGCATTTAAGATGACCTATAAAATATTAGAGCATTTCAAAAATGAGTTCCGGCATGGGGATAATGTGAGCAAATGTATGGAAGCTAGATAGGCTGCATTTGGGAGGATAAGAAGGAGTTGTGAGTTCAGAATACAATGGAAAGTAGTATGAGAAAAAATCTGGAAAGGTAAAGTGGTTCCAGATTGGAAATGGCTGTAAACATCAGACTGAGGAATCTGAATTTTAATTGAAGGTTATTTGGTAGGCACCAGGGGGACCGCTGATGAATTTTGAGCAAAAGAGAGACAGGAAGAATATTAATTTGACAGCAGTAGAGTGGAGACCAGAGGAATCAATGCAAGACTATGGGCAATAGCGAAGGGAATGGATGTAAAAGAGATTGCAGAGCCAGAGATGGCAGAGGTTGGCAAGTACATGGATGCAGCTGGTGAGGAAGAAGGAAGAGTCAAAGGTAGCACAAGATACAGGACACATGAGATAGGAATAGTGAGGCCAGTGACAAACTTATTGCAGTGTCAAGTCAACAAGTATTTATTAAGCACCTACTGTGGTGGGAATGCAAAGAAAGGCAAAAACAAAACACCACCAGTTAAAAAAAAAAAAACAACAAAACTTTTCCTGCTCTCAAGGACCTTACAATCTAATGGGTAAACAACATGCAAATGACTGTATACAAACCAGACATAGGCAGGATAAATTGCTGATAATCTCAGAGGGAAGGCACTAAGACTAAGGGGGTCTTGGGAAGTCTTCTTGAAGAAGGCTGGTCTTTAGATGACTTTCAAGGGAGGTCAGGGAAGCTAGGAGGCTGAGACTGGAAGGAGAGAGTTCCAGGCATGGGGATGGGGGTGAGGGCAGCCAGTAAAAATGCCTGAGATGCCGAACTTGGAGTCAGGAGCACCTGAGTTCAAATGCGGCCTCAATTGACATACTTACTAGCTGTGTGACCTTGGGCAAGTCACTTAACCCCAATTGCCCTGCCTTCCCCCCCTCCAAAAAAAAAATGCCTGAGATGGGAGGCGAGTGACTTGTGCTCAGAGCAGTAAAGGAGGCCATAGTTAGCAGGAGAAAATCCAGCATGGTGGAGAGTGAAAGTGAGAAAAGACTGAGAGGTAAGGGTGCAGCCTGTTTGGAAGCTTTTATGGCAAGATCACCTTGCACAAAGTTGAAAACAAAGCTGCTGTTTGTTGTGGAGGGCTCTTAATGGTTCATTATTTCTAGCTGGAAAATGTAATAACAGAGGCAAATGCTACCAAAGAGTTTACTGAGGCAGTGTTCAGAGATAAGGGGATCCACAAAGGGAGCCCCAAGGAACAAGAAGTGTTCATCCTCAAGCAGCATTGAGAGCAGGAAACAGTGACTAAAGGGATTGTGCTATTTTAGAATTCATAACAGATAAAGCAGGGCCTACACTTTAACCTTTAATAGAGCATTTGTGCAGAGTGCTGGCCCTGGAGTCAGGAAGATTCATCTTTCTGAGTTCACATCTGGCCTCAGACACTTACTATCTGTGTGACCATGGGCAAATCAATTAACCCTGTTTGCCTCAGTTTCCTCATCTGTAAAATGAGCTGGAGAAGGAAATGGACAAACCACTCCAGTATCTTTGTCAAGAAAACTCCAAATGGGGTCACAAAGAATCAAACATGACTGAAAAATGACTAAACAACAACAGATTTAGAACTAGGAAGGACCGTAGGGGTGATGTCATCCAACCCCCCCAATTTTATAGATAAGAAACTGAGGCTCCGATAGGTTAAGTGAATTGCCTAGAGTCACGGAACCAATATACCTCAGAAGCAGGATTTGAATGCAGGTCTTCTGGACTCCCAGGAGAGCTCTTTATGCATTATGTCTTCCCTAATTCAGAGAAATGATAAATGAGATTCTCTGCCTTGAGACTTAAGGCTCAAGAGTATTTGACTTGCAAAAGTGAGGTCAATATGCAAACCAGAATGGGATAGGTCAGTCCTCAGGGTCTTCTCTTTGTTGTTCTCACAGCACCACTGGGTAAGAAACAGAAGATTTTTCAATAGAGTTTCAGAAAAAGTCAAGAGAGTGATTAACTCAGACGTGTGCAGCCTTTCATCCCAGGGTCACCAATTCTGAGCCAAACCAGGAGAGTCATAACAGAAGAGCTTTACCTCCTGCTGACTATTTGGCTGGTGGGAAATGACTTTCATGCTCTGGGTTCATTTCTAGACATTTGGCAACCCCCCTCCCTGGTGCAGTGTCCCAGCAGGAGATTAAAGGGAGGCTGGCTCACTCTGTCTGGGGTTATTCTACTGGTTTTAAAAAAAAGGAGTGGGGGAGAAAAGCAAGGTGAATATGGTCCTAACATCCTCGTCCTTCAGGAGACAAGGGTCTTGGACTTGTAGGAGATATTTCTAGGATGAAGAGGGTGTATTCTCTGAGAAGGGACAGCCTGAAGATGCTTTGTTTTGTGCCTGTGACCGTGAACCTGACCCTCTGATTTGTAAGACCGAAATGGCCTGTGGCTGAAATGTGAAACCTCACAACAGAGGCTGATTCTATCAGGCTGACAGTTGTGGGCTGGCAGAGGTGACTGTCAGCATTACCTCTTGGTTACACAGAGAAGGGCCTAATATCGTGGAAAGAGCTCCTCTGCCTTTGAGTGAATTCTTGTTGAGGTATGCTTTGGACTGCTAGATCATAGTGACTGAAATTTATACGACACTGTGAAGCCTTACAAAGAAAGGAGCTCTGGCTTAGCTAGGTTAAGTGATTTGTCCATGGTCTCACAGCTGGGACCATCAATTTAAAATAGAAAGGGATCTGAGAGGTCTTCTAGCCTGGTTTACAGATGGGGAAACTGAGGCATGGAGAGGTAGATTCAGTTACCTGAGGTCACACAGGTAGCAGGCAGCAGGACCAGGACTCTTTCCACGATATTAGGCCCCTCTCTGTGTAACCAAGAGGTAATGCTGACAGTCACCTCTGCCTGCCCACAACTGTCAACCTGATAGAATCAGGGTCTTCAGCCCCAGGTAGATCCAGCATCCTTTCCACTGTACCAGGCTTCCTTCTCTAACACTAGTGCGTCAGAGGCAGAATTTAACCTACACCTGACTCCTACTCTAAACTGCATCAATTGTGCTATGCCGGCTCTGAAGTAAGGTAGCTGGGTGGCACATTGGATAGAGCACTGGGCCGGGAGTCTGGAAGACCTGAGCTCAAATTGGACCTCATACACTTACTAGCTGTGTGACCCTGAGCAAGTCACCTAGTTTGCCTCAGTTTCCTCATCTGTATAATGAACTGGAGAAGGGAATGGCAAACCGCTCCAGTATCTTTGATAAGAAAACCCCAAATGGGGCCACAAAGAGTTGGACACAACCGAAAACAACTAAATACCAAAAAGGCTTTGATGTCCCTGCTTCTGGTTCTGCTCATTTCACTTTGCATTAGTTCATATAGGTCTTTCTAGGTTTTTCTGAGATCTACCTGCACATCATTTCTTATAGCAGTAGTATTCTATTACATTCATATACCATAACTTGTTCAATCTATTGTTCTGTGACACCATAGATTATATTATTCTAATACTTAGAGAATTGGTCTTTTTTTCCTCCCAACTTGCAACACTCAATTTTATCGAAAATATTTGTGCACAATACATGAGAAATAACACGACCTTCTCTATATAAGAAATCTATTAAAAATAAGCACCACAAATGACAGGATTCCTGGATATTATCAATAGCTAATAAGGGAAAGTAAGTTATAGATTGCGTCTTCATTGACAGAAACCAGTTTAAGGTTGAGCGGTTTGGGCGAGTTCATGGTTTCCTAGTCACACTTCTTCGTTCTGGTGTGAGATATCACCTAGTTCTAGGTGCATGCAGCAGAAATGGATGTGACCTGAAGATCTGGCTGATCTCATTTATAATTACCAATCCATATAGACCTACAAGAAACAGAGAGAATGGAAATATTGGTATCTTCTGCTCCGAAGGCAGCTTTCGCAAACCTTGGTGATCTGGACCTTCAGGCTGAACATGTGCAAACATAGTCATGTTTAATGTATAAAATTATAAAAGGATGATTAAAAATAAATGTTAAATAATGAGAGAATGATGATAGCTTAGTAGGCAGATTTTATCCTATTTCATGGTCGAGGCTATTATTTTTAAAACCATTCATTTCTAGAACAAAGTTTAAGGACATGCTATTTTATGTTATTTTGGGGGGAGGGCAGGGTGATTGGGGTTAAGTGACTTGCCCAAGGTCACACAGCTAGTACATGTGTCAAGTGTCTGAGGCTGGATTTGAACTCAGGTCCTTCTGACTCCAGGGCTGCTGCTCTACTCACTGTGCCACCTAGCTGCCCCTATTTTATGTTATTTTTAATATTATTTTTTCTCCAATTACATGTAAAGACAATTTTTAACATTCACTTTTTTGAAATTTGGAGTTCCAAATTTTCTCCTTCCTCTCCCCTCTCCCTAAAACAATAAGCAATTTAATATAGACTACATATGTGTAATCATGTAAAGTATGTTTCCATACTAGTCATATTGTAAAAGAAATAACAGAACAAAAAGGGAAAAAACATGAAAAGAATAAAGTGAAAATAATATGCTTCAATCTCCATTCAGACTCTCTGGATGTGGATAGCATTTTCCATCATGAGTCTTTTGGAATTATTTTGGATCATTGTATTGCGGAGAAGAGCTAAGTCATTCCTAGTTGATCATCCCCCAGTATTGCTGTTACTGTGTACTGTGTTCTTCTGGTTCTGCTCACTTCACTTTGCATCA
The DNA here is from genome assembly GCF_011100635.1 of Trichosurus vulpecula. Taxonomy (NCBI): domain Eukaryota; kingdom Metazoa; phylum Chordata; class Mammalia; order Diprotodontia; family Phalangeridae; genus Trichosurus; species Trichosurus vulpecula. The sequence goes on along the minus strand of NC_050576.1, from coordinate 394,336,611 downwards.
GTTCATGTAGGTCCTTCTAGGTTTTTCTGAGATCTACCTGCTCATCATTTCTTATAGCAGTAGTATTCTATTATATTCATATACCATAACTTGTTCAGCCATTCCCCAATTGATGGGCATTCCCTTAATTTCTAGTTCTTTGCCACCACAAAAGAGCTACTATAAATATATTTTTGTACATGTGGGTCCTTTTTCCTTTTTTGTGATCTTTTTGGGATACAGAGCTAGTTGCGGTAGTGGTGTGCTATTTTAGCCTGGTCATATATAATTATGATCTTAATCCCAAACATGAAGTTTATATGCTATATGTTAAAGTTCTACTCCAATGCCTCATTAGCACATAGAGATCACCTTGGGTTCTCAGACTACTCATGTACTCATCCATGTACATGGCAGCTAGGTGGTGCATTGGATAGGTTGCCCCACCAGAAGTCAGGAAGACCTGAATTCAAATCCGGCTTCAGACACTTACTAGCTGTGTGACCCCCGGGCAAGTCACTTAACCCTGTTTACCTCAGTTTCCTCGTGTATAAAATGAGTTGGAGTAGGAAATGGCAAACCCCTCCAGTATCTTTGCCAAGAAAACCCCAAATGGGGTCACAAACGGTAGGACACAATTGAAACAAATGAACGACAACAACAGCAACAAAACACATACATTTATGCACACTCATGTGCAGAGTACACATGCATGCACACTCACATGTGCATACACATCTCTGCGTTGCGTACACACATCTATACATATACACACATTCATATTCATACACACATAATATACATATGCACCATATACAGTTATACAAAACATTCCAAAAGTCTTGGTGCTTAAAACTACAATAAAGGATGCATATATATATATATATATATATATATATATATATATGTATATATATATATGTATAATCCATGAGGCATGGCATATTTAATAGGTGTGTTTACAACATAATAAATCTTAACGTTGCATATGCTTTTCTTAAAATTGCACTTGGTTGGTACTGGCCTTGTGAAACCATGATTGTGCTGGTGCATCAGTGATATTTGCTGAGCTCATAGTCGGTGCAGAATACCCAGTTAAATTCTGTAGGAAGTAATAGAAATAGGGAAGCAACACTGTACAATGGGAAAAGCATACAGCTGATTTAGAATCCAGGGTTCTGAATTAAAATCCTACCTCTGGCATTTATTACTTGGGTGATCTTGGGCAAATCACTTCCTCATCTGTAATGATAACAATAGCTAACATTTATATAGTGCAAACTTGATTATTTCATTTTTTCCTCACACTAACTCTGGGAGGTTAGTGCTATTAGTACCTCTGTCTTATAGGTGAGAAAACTGAGGCAGATAGACTTTAACTGACTGGCCTAGGGTCACACAGCCAGTAAAAATCTGAGGCTGGATTTGAACTCAGGTCTTCCTCACTCTCAGTCCAATGCTCTATTCATCTGTAAAAAAAAAAAAAAAAAGACAGATGGATTAGGTGTCCTCCGAGGTTTCTTCCGTTTCTAAGGATATCTATGATACTTTGATACTATTGGGTTTAGGACTTTTTACTGTACTGAGAGTTCTGAGATGAATAAAAATGTAAAGTAAAGTAAAAGTAAATAGAAATAGAAATGTTTATGTAACTGATTGTGGCTGTACAGATATTTCTACAGAATCTCTGAATTTCAGGGTTGATTCTTCCCTTCCTCCCTCTCTCCCCTCCTCATTCTATTCTTCCCTCCCTTCCTTTCTTCTTCCCTTTCTTCCTTCTTTCTTTTCCTTCCTCTTTCCCTCCCTCCTCTCTTCCCCTCCTTCCTTCCCTCCCTTCTTCCTCTTCTCCCTCAATCCTTTCCTCCCTCCTTTTCTTCCTCTTTTCTACCCTTTTCCCTTTCCTCCCTTCCTTCCTCCTTTCTTTCCTCTCTCCCTTTCTTCCTCCTCTCACCCCACCCCTCTATTATTTCTCTGGAAAAAATGTGGTATATTTTTGTTCTGTAAAAAAAAAAAGTGTGTTTGTGTTCAGTAAATGTGTTCTATAGCATACATTTTTTTCACCTAACTTCAATTGAAAAGTTTTTTTGTGAATAAACTCTCCCCTTTCCACTTTGGGCCCACTTGGCAAGGGGTAATCAGTGCTATATTCATCTCATGATGGTACCCATCAAAATATAAATTAAGTCAAGAAAGCACATCTAGAGCTTCCCCAATGGGCAAGATTTCCTTATTTTTCTTTAGTATCTAAATAGTCACAAAAATAGCTTATATTTTAACTTTAGCAAATATTTAATAAATAACATGGCCATTTATCACACTTGTAGCCAATATTTATATAATGCCTTAGGGTTTGCAAAGTGCTTTATATGTGTTATTTGATCCTCACAACAACCCTGTGAAATCGTTACTTTTATTATCTTCATTTTACAGAAGAGGAGACTGAGGTTGAAATGCTACATGACTGGCCTAGAGACGTAGCATTAGCACACATTTGAGGCAGGATTTGAACTTGGGTTTTCCTAACTCCAAGTCCGGTTAGTACTCTGTATAGTATTGTCTAGATGTAGCTTGCATGGAAGGGTGAGTAGATAACTATAGTCTCCTTTGCCAACCCTTCTCCATGGGATGCTTTGATTATTTACTGCCAGGAGCAGAGCAGAAAGCTGGGGCTATAAGGCTGGCCACTCTGCCTTCCTCAGAGAGAGGGTACTAGACTCCAGTTAGATTTACCTACTTTCCTGAATATCACTAGTTTAAGAGGAATACTTTTTAGTTTCCTGCTCCTGGTAGCTCTCCCTTTACTGGGGTAAGGAGTTCCCCAGTCTATGTATTCAGAAGCTTGACTCCCTTTCCACTATTTACATGGTAGAATGCCATTTACACAAAGATCATCACACATACTGAATAGCAAATAAATCCATTTATCCAAGCCAAGAGCAAACAGGAATCAGAAAAGCCATGTGGATTAGGATATACCAGACAGTGAACACAGGCTGTGCCACTGAAAGTGAGATATCACAGCTCAACTGTAAGGGGATGTTTCTGATCTCACCTAAGAGGAAATTTTCTTGAAGTTTCCAGTATGGTAAGCTGCAGAGACATGCTTGAGTTACCAGCTCCTCAACATGTTGACTTCTTCTTGTAGTCTTTCTTTCTCTGCAAGGCCTTCTCCCTGAAGAGTACTTGGAGCTGGAAATCAGAAGAATTAATATCTCTCCTCTCCCAAGTTCTCAGCAATTCTAACCTTCAGAGTTATCATCCTCTTAACAATGAAGTCTTATGCAAATAGGCCTTGAGCCCCATGGTACGCTTAATTCATACCTTTTCCAGACTTGTCACTCAGATAGCGGTTGTGTGAGTAGAGATAAGAGGTTAGATATGAAAGAGGTCGTAGAGGTTAGCAAATTATGGCAACTGATTGGATATGTGGGGTAAGGGGAATGAGAAATCGAGGACAATATTGGAGTTGTGGACCTGGGAGACTGGAGGAACGGTGGTACCTTTGACAGCAACAGGAAAATGTTAATAAATTCTATCCAGACATGTTGAGTTTGAGGTGTCCGGCCAGCCAGGGCCATGGTAAGGAAGTAATAACTAAGTTAACAGTTTCAATTTAAGACTAGGTAGTAACACAGTTTTGTTTTCTGCTCTCAGTTTCCTTTTTCACATTTTCTTGATAGACAAGAGTTGCCTGAGTACTTAACCTTAAGTAAGTTGAGTGTCCATAAGCCAGTTCAATGAATGAAAATGAGTCCTGTCTGAAAATCCAGTGTCACGTGTGGTAGTTAGGACTACTTTTTATAAAGTTTAACCCACTAGCCTCTGACAATTTTCTGTGTTGAAGCAGAATCTTTGGCTATCATGGCTCGTGTGTGGTCATTGGTACCCATCCTGTCCATATCTTGCAGGGTGCACTGACAGGTGTGAGCAAGTAGGTGACACAATGGATAGAGTGTCCTACCTAGAGTCAGGAGACTCATCTTCCTGAGTTCAAATGTAGTTTCAGACACTTACTGGCTGTGTGACCCTGGACAAGTCATTTAACCCTGTTTGCCTCAGTTTCCTCATCTGTAAATGAGGTGGAGAAGGAAATGGCAAACCACTCCAGTATCTTTGCTGTGAAAACCCCAAATGGGGTCATGAAGCATCTGATATGACTGAAATTTTTGAAACACAGAGCAGTCATTATACGTAAGTTACAATCATTTTAATTAAGCCACAAATATGAAGGACTAACTAATTCATGAGAATGACAACCGAGTTGTCATCTGGCCTCTCCTCCAGTGTTCAGTCTTCCTTTCCCCTCCTCTTCTCCCTCCCCATTTCCTGCAGAATACATTGGTCTGAGAGGTGAGCCTAAGAGTCATTCTAACACTATCATGCTGTGTTGAGATATGTTTGTTTTTCCCTACAGTCCTCTGGGTTAGGGGAGGTAATTGAGTGTTAAAAGACCCCCTGCCAGGAGCCAGTTTGCTTGAGGAAGTGAAAGTAAGCCAGAGATAGTTAATTGCATTAACACATGACTGTATGGAACT